>NC_056429.1:83192444-83209944 GCF_018296145.1 Oncorhynchus tshawytscha | reverse complement strand
CAAATAAGTCAACATCCTAGTGACTGTGCATTAGGTTATGTGAAAAGAATCCATATATCTTCCCATTCATTTTCTTTTATCTTGGAGTGGCGGAGTGTGTACTGTTTTCTGTATTACAGCATGGTGTCCTAAAATGTTCACTGGCTCTTCATAAGACCGAAGACATATCTTAGTCAGTGACAGTAAATAACAGGCTTACTGATGCCTGCCCATCTCACAGTCAGCTTATCTTGGCATTGATGCTACAATAGCTATTTTACCGTCTCATGATGTTAGTATAGTCCGTCTCAGAAAAGGAGGACTGAACTAGCATCCCTACAATGTTATTTGATGTAACATGTTCGACGTACTACATTATTTGCAAAAGCTTCTCCATATAAGCCTATATTTTCCATTCATGTTATTTTATCTAGGAGTGGAAATGGGCTTCAGTCAGTGGAGGCTGCTGAGGGGAGGACGGCTTATAGGAATGGCTGGAATGGAGTCAATGGAATGGTATCAAACACATCAAACACGTGGTTTCCATGTGGTAGATAGCATTCCGTTGACTCTATTTGTGCCATTGACAATGAGCCGTCCTCCCCTCAGCAGCCTCCACTGGCCTCAATAGCTATTTTACTCCCATCTCATGGTGTTATCTAGAAAATGATACTAACTTCCCATACGATTGTAAATGAATGAAGTTATTTTGAAAGCATGTCCATGTAGGTCTATATTTCCATTCATGTTATTTTATTGTGGAGTGGCGTGTCTGGTGTCCTATTTAAAGTGACAGAGTCTAGCATCGATCAATCTTGGTTCCGCAGTGACTGATGATAACCTTCTAAAGGTCACAGCTATTGACTACGTCACTAGGGGTAATCTCTGTCACAGTGGCTAGATACAACTGCTAAATTAACCCATGAGCTGTATACCTACCACAGCATTGTATAGTGTGATAACTACGTCCCAAATGACACCTTATTCCCTATGTAGTGCACTACTTTTGACCAGGGCCTATAGGGGAATAGGTGTGTAATGTTATAGCTGCAGTGAAACAACACTACACATCTATCTAATGAATTATATTGCTACTACTGCATGTTGATGTGTTAAGGAATGGTTGTAGCAGTTGTCCTTCTTTGCCTGGTGATTTCTATAAGGTGGCTTATAACCGCCTGTAAATATTGTGATAAACTGACTGTTGTGGTTGTTCTATCACTTTAACTCTCGGGGTTTCTGCTGGTTTCAATGAAAATGAGACATGAGGAGGCAGAAATAATATGATTTGTGTCTTTATGTGGGATGAATCCCCTATGGGAGGACCTTACCGGTGAAGCTGCTGGGTCCAGACAGGATTTATACTCTGCCAGTGAAGAAAGGACACATTCCAAATGACTCATTTGAAAATATGTTTCATGAATGTAATGTATGTTTCAGTAATATTTATTCTCACCATGTGTGTTTAATTAATCAGGTTTGACCATAGCCCATGTCTACAGTAGATACTGAAATAGAACATTCTCCCACTTAAGATTTCCTTAGCTTTTTCCCCTCATTCTTGTCAGTGAAGAATAATCTGCTATAAAACAGCATCATATACATGTTGAAGTGTGAGCTGTCTAATGGGTTAACAATGATGTTAGCATGGCCTGGTAAATTGTACCTTCAGCTTTATAATTACACCCTGAGTTTATGTCTAATATATCAACGTAAAGTTTAGGTTCAATATGTCACACCCACAGTCAACATGATGAATAGCTGACACATGACCTTCAGGGGGGAGTGAAGTGTGGGTGGGGGTGAGGGAGGTAGTGTGGGCTGTGTGTGGTGTGTGTGTGTGTTTGTGTGTCGTGGGGTGTGTGTGTGTGGTGGGGGTGGTGTGTGTGTGGTGTTGGGTGGTGTGTGTGTGTGTGTTTGTGTGTGTGTGTGTGTGTGTTTGGGTGGAGTGTGTGTGTGCGGAGTGTATGTGTGTGGTGGGGGGTGGTGTGTGTGTGTGGTGGGGTGTGTGTGTGTGGTGGGGGTGGTGTGTGTGTGTGTGTGTGTGTGTGTGTGTGTGGTGGGGTGTGTGTGTGTGTGTGTGGTGGGGTGTGTGTGTGCATGTGTGTGTGGTGGGTGTGTGTGTGTGTGTTGTGGGTGTGTGTGTGTGCTAAGAGGAAAGGGGCAGAATTAAGCTTGTAGACAGCATCTTATGGTGTAGGGAAAGTACTGGCTACATGTAATGTCACATCCTCAGAGGTGTCCCAGTGAGCAATAGGGATGTTTGTCAAGTGCAATGTGTTTGTTGCCATTTTCATTGTCAAACATTTTCCTACATTTCAGGCATTGTATTCTTGCCCTCGTGTGTTTCATGGAGGCAAATACAGATCTGGATCAAAAGGCACAGGACAAAAGTTCAGCAGATAACACGTGTCCCGTGGTCATGCATGTAGACCCCAGAGCCAGGATGTGAGAGGGAGAGAGATATGTGGGGCACAGTTTGCTACGCATGACTACAATAGGATTAGATTGCTTCCCAGCCCCTTCCTCTGTCAACTGCTGTTTTGTATATATATACACACACACACACACACACACACACACACACACACACACACACACACACACACACACACACACACACACACACACACACACACACACACACACACACACACACTGTGTCCCTACAGTCTAGTGTGTTTCAGGACCATGATAAGGCCTCTGTACTGGAGGATAATACTATTGAAGCTGAATCACTCACTACACAATGGTCTGGCCTACAATCAGACATTTTGGGGCGCTACCAGGGGTATAGACGACTGTGTGGGGGTGTGTGTGTGCATGTGTGTGTCCGTGTGTGTGGGCGTGTGAGTTCAAAGAACAATGACCTTGCAGCACTCCAACCACACCTTAATAGTGTTTTTTTCTGTGCCATTCTTCTACAAGGAGGAAAGGAGAGGCTGGAGAGTGATTGATTAACAGTGAGTTTATCTCCTTGGCCAGAACACTGTAGCTCCCTGCAATCCACCTTTTCCTTCCATAGCCACACAAAGGCTCCTAGTGCCGGAGTGAAATTTCCCCCATAACAGTATTTGTGTGGCTTTAGAATAAACAGCCTACCAGTGGCCAGACAGAGCAGATCCTTACATCTAACAGAGCCCTAAGTGCTGTGTGTGTGTGTGTGTGTGTGTGTGTGTGTGTGTGTGTGTGTGTGTGTGTGTGTGCACCCTGGGTGAAGACATGGTCCTTTAGATCACAGAGGATCAAAGCAAATTGGATAGAAGCCCCATGTATTTCCTGTGTTGTCCACTAATGACAAATAATACAACGATAGAAGAAATCAAATATATAACAGTTACACACACACACACACATACACACACACACACACACACACACACAAACAGTTCCTGTTCCTCTACCCATTCCCTCCTATTCATAAGTTCCTCTACCCGTTTCCTCCTGTTCATAAGTTCCTCTACCCGTTTCCTCCTGTTCATAAGTTCCTCTACCCATTCCCTCCTATTCATAAGTTCCTCTACCCGTTTCCTCCTGTTCATAAGTTCCTCTACCCGTTTCCTCCTGTTCATAAGTTCCTCTACCCGTTTCCTCCTGTTCATAAGTTCCTCTACCCGTTTCCTCCTGTTCATAAGTTCCTCTACCCGTTTCCTCCTGTTCATAAGTTCCTCTACCCGTTTCCTCCTGTTCATAAGTTCCTCTATCCGTTTCCTCCTGTTCATAAGTTCCTCTACCCGTTTCCTCCTGTTCATAAGTTCCTCTATCCGTTTCCTCCTGTTCATAAGTTCCTCTATCCGTTTCCTCCTGTTCATAAGTTCCTCTATCCGTTTCCTCCTGTTCATAAGTTCCTCTATCCGTTTCCTCCTGTTCATAAGTTCCTCTACCCGTTTCCTCCTGTTCATAAGTTCCTCTATCCGTTTCCTCCTGTTCATAAGTTCCTCTACCCGTTTCCTCCTGTTCATAAGTTCCTCTACCCGTTTCCTCCTGTTCATAAGTTCCTCTACCCGTTTCCTCCTGTTCATAAGTTCCTCTACCCGTTTCCTCCTGTTCATAAGTTCCTCTACCCGTTTCCTCCTGTTCATAAGTTCCTCTATCCGTTTCCTCCTGTTCATAAGTTCCTCTAGCCGTTTCCTCCTGCCATACGTTTTTCTCATCTAATTCTGTTTAATTCAGCCTTACCCAAGTTTAACGGTTGAAAATGTGGTGTGACACTTTATTTGGCTGCCGCAGATCTGTTCTCGATGGGCAAGCCAACGTTGCAATTAACATTTCTAAGTTTGGAAGCTCAAACACACATACACACAAACACACGCACACACCCACACGTTTGGAAAAGAGCCCAGTCACCATCACATCACTAACACTGAGCACATCAGATTCAGTAATATACAGTCCAATCCTGGATCTGGCCTGTTCTGATGTGGACTCAGAAATCTCTTCACCTTTCAAACGGACATCCCTCTATTTTAGGGCTGTAGTATTAAGCATTGGGGACGCTGGTGCCAATGACACCACGTTTACACCATTTCTCTGTACCTTGAATTATTTATTTACTTTCTTTCTGTGTTTGTCAGGTCATTACCTATCCTATTTCTCAACCAGCAACATGGACAAACATGACTGATATAAATACATTTGTTATTTTATGACTGTTTTCCGCTGTCTGAGTAAATATACGTTTAGGATGCAGTTGAGGATGTCAAGGCAGATGGAGTATAACGTGACAGTGGGGCGGCATTCATTGTCATTTAAGTTGAATAAGATGGATGGTCAACGTTATCACTGCTCTACAGTGTACCTCACCTGTTGAGAATGAATGGCAGATGGAATTTTTTACTATAGTTTAGAATAGATTAGAATAAGAATGAAATAGAATAATACCCCAGACCCCATAGAAACGCAGACACAAACATAGACAGACACACACACACCAAACACACAAATAAGGATACGAATCCAAGATGGCGCCGATAGACATGGCCGCCTAGTTTCAGGCTCCTAAGCAACTTTGCAGTATTTTGTTTTTTTATTGTTATTTCTCATTTTATTAGCCCAGAACGTTACTTGCGTTATTACATACTGCTGGAAATAACTTTGGGATATCAGAGAGGCGGTAACATTTCGACCAGGAATACGACTTTCCTGAATTGGATCCTTTGTTCGTACCTTTCAAGGCGATTGAACGTAGCCCAGAGGCTGCTCTAAGACGCCGCCGGCGTAGAAGAGGTATTCGGAGTAGACCATTTTTGTGCGACTCAGGAGGCGTGCACGCCATCAAACCACTTCAAATCAAATGTCTTTATATAGCCCTTCGTACATCAGCTGATATCTCAAAGTGCTGAACAGAAACACAGCCTAAAACCCCAAACAGCAAGCAATGCAGGTGTAGAAGCACGGTGGCTAGGAAAAACTCCCTAGAAAGGCCAAAACCTAGGAAGAAACCTAGAGAGGAACCAGGCTATGAGTTGTAGCCAGTCCTCTTCTGGCTGTACTGGGTGGAGATTATAACAGAACATGGCCAAGATGTTCAAATGTTCATAAATGACCAGCATGGTCAAATAATAATAATCACAGTAGTTGTCGAGGTTGCAGCAAGTCAGCACCTCAGGAGTAAATGTCAGTTGGCTTTTCATAGCCGATCATTAAGAGTATCTCTACCACTCCTGCTGTCTCTAGAGAGTTGAAAACAGCAGGTCTGGGACAGGCAGCACGTCCGGTGAACAGGTCAGGATTCCATAGCCGCAGGCAGAATAGTTGAAACTGGAGCAGCAGCACCTCCAGGTGGACTGGGGACAGCAAGGAGTCATCATGCCAGGTAGTCCTGAGGCATGGTCCTAGGTCTCAGGTCCTCCGAGAGAGAAAGGAAGAGAGAAAGAGAGAATTAGAGAGAGCATACTTAAATTCACACAGGACACCGGATAAGACAGGAGAAGTAACTCCAGATACAACAAACTGACCCTAGCCCCCCGACACATGAACTACTGCAGCATAAATACTGGAGGCTGAGACAGGAGGGGTCAGAAAACACTGTGGCCCCATCTGATGATACCCCCCGACAGGGCCAAACAGGAAGGATATAACCCACTTTGCCAAAGCACAGCCCCCACACCACTAGAGGGATATCTTCAACCACCAACTTACCATCCTGAGACAAGACCGAGTATAGCCCACAAAGATCTCCGCCACGGCACAACCCAAGGGGGGGCACCAACCCAGACAGGAAGATCACATCAGTGACTCAACCCACAGAAGTGACGCACCCCTCCTAGGGAGGGACGGCATGAAAGAGCACCAGTAAGTCAGTGACTCAGCCCCTGTAATAGGGTTAGAGGCAGAGAATTCCAGTGGAAAGAGGGGAACCGGCCAGGCAGAGACAACAAGGGCGGTTCGTTGCTCCAGAGCCTTTCCGTTCACCTTCACACTCCTGGGCCAGACTACACTCAATCATATGACCCACTGAAGAGATGAGTCTTCAGTAAACACTTAAAGGTTGTGACCGAGTCTGCATCTCTCACATGGGTAGGCAGACCATTCCATAAAAATGGAGCTCTATAGGAGAAAGCCCTGCCTCCAGCTGTTTGCTTAGAAATTCTAGGGACAATTAGGAGGCCTGCGTCTTGTGTCCGTTGAGTACATGTTGGTATGTATGGCAGGACCAAATCAGAGAATTAGGTAGGAGCAAGCTCATGTAATGCTTTGTATGTTATCAGTAAAACCTTGAAATCAGCCCTCGCCTTAACAGGAAGCCAGTGTAGGGAAGCTAGCACTGGAGTAATATGATCAAATTTTTTGGTTCTAGTCAGGATTCTAGCAGCCGTATTTAGCACTAACTGAAGTTTATTTAGTGCTTTTCCAGGTAGCGTGAAAGTAGAGCATTGCAGTAGTCTAACCTAGAAGTAACAAAAGCATGGATAAATTTTTCTGCATCATTTTTGGACAGAAAGTTTCTGATTTTTGCAATGTTACGTAGATGGAAAAAAGCTGTCCTTGAAACAGTTTTGATATGTTCGTCAAAAGAGAGATCAGGGTCCAGAGTAACGCCGAGGTCCTTCACAGTTTTATTTGAGACGACTGTACAACCATGAAGATTAAGAACAGAAAGCAGCTCTTTCAGTAGTTTAGTTGGAATAGGATCCAGTATGCAGCTTGAAGGTTTAGAGGCAATGATTATATTCATCATTGTGTCAAGAGATATAGTACTAAAACACTTGAGTGTCTCTCTTGATCCTAGGTCCTGGCAGAGTTGTGCAGACTCAGGACAACTGAGCTTTGAAGGAATACGCAGATTTAAAGAGTAGTCTGTAATTTGCTTACTAATAATCATGATCTTTTCCTCAAAGAAGTGAGTACACCCCTAAGTGAAAATGTCCAAATTGGGCCAAATTTGGACATTTTTACTTAGAGGTGTACTCACTTTTGTTGCCAGCGGTTTAGTCATTAATGGCTGTGTGTTGAGTTATTTTGAGGGGACAGCAAATTTACACTGTTATACAAGCTGTACACTCACTACTTTACATTGTAGCAAAGTGTCATTTCTTCAGTGTTGTCACATGAAAAGATATACTCAAATATTTACAAAAATGTGAGAGGTGTACTCACTATTGTGATATACTGTATATAGTGTGGTGAAGAAGGCGCAACAGCGCCTCTAAAGCCTAAGCAGGCTGAAAAAATTTGGATTGGCCCCCAAGACCCTCACAAACTTTTACAGATGCACCACTGAGAGCATCCTTTTGGGCTGTAGTTTTAGATTTCTGTCTATTGTTGTGTATTTCGCTACACCCTCAATAACATGTGCTGGACATGTGTATGCGACCAAAATTTGACACACTCACACATACACACACACACACACACACACACACACACACACACACACACACACACACACACACACACACACACACACACACAAACACATAGCACAGTTGCATGTTTTACATCACATCAGAAGCATGTTAATCAGGCTGTGAGCCAGATCTCTGCCTCAAGTACTTCTATATAGGAAATCAAGTTGTCACTACAGAGGGATACTGTACTGCAGAATCTGCATCCCAAATGGCACCCTATTCTCTACATAGTGCATTATTTTGACCAGAGCCCTATCAAAAGTAGTTCACTATTAAGGGAAAAGGGTGCCATTCCAGGTGCAGGCAGACTGTAAGGTTGAAGACGTGTAGAACAGGTAAAGAGAGATGCTATGGCTCTCTGTTTCCAGCTGTGTTGCTGTATAGCCCCTGTGGATTGAACATACATTAGCTCTGGCCGACAGAGAGAGAGAGAGAGAGAGAGAGAGAGAGAGAGAGAGAGAGAGAGAGAGAGAGAGAGGGAGAGAGGGAGAGAGGGAGAGAGAGAGAGAGAGAGAGAGACATTGATCTGAGCTGAGCATGCCCTGCGGAGGCTGATACAGTACGATACGAGGCTGATGGGTTGTATGCGATTAGCATGGCGTTCAAAGGCTGGAGCTGGTCTTTTGAAGTTAGCGCCGTCTCCTCCCTTTGAACCATTGCCACTCTGTGTGTTTGTGTGCACACGCATGTGTGTGTGTGTGTCGCAGTGAGCGGGGAGGTGGGGAAACGGGGTCAGATCTGATGCTGAGAGACATGAGTAAACACTGAACACCCAGCTTAGGCCTGAACACTGCTCAGTTACACTCCCACTGTAACAATAGGATGGAGGAGAGGTGGGATATTGAACACAACCCAGTCTCAGATAGTAACATTAGGCTGGAGGAGAGGTGGGATATTGAACACAACCCAGTCTCAGATGGTAACATTAGGATGGAGGAGAGGTGGGATATTGAACACAACCCAGTCTCAGATGGTAACATTAGGATGGAGGAGAGGTGGGATATTGAACACCACCCAGTCTCAGATGGTAACATTAGGATGGAGGAGAGGTGGGATATTGAACACCACCCAGTCTCAGATGGTAACAATAGGATGGAGGATAGGTGGGGTATTGAACACCACCCAGTCTGAGACTGTAACATTATGATGGAGGAGAGGTGGGATATTGAACACAACCCAGTCTCAGATGGTAACATTAGGCTGGAGGAGAGGTGGGATATTGAACACAACCCAGTCTCAGATGGTAACATTAGGCTGGAGGAGAGGTGGGATATTGAACACAACCCAGTCTCAGATGGTAACATTAGGCTGGAGGAGAGGTGGGATATTGAACATAACCCAGTCTCAGATGGTAACATTAGGCTGGAGGAGAGGTGGGATATTGAACACAACCCAGTCTCAGATGGTAACATTAGGCTGGAGGAGAGGTGGGATATTGAACACAACCCAGTCTCAGATGGTAACATTAGGCTGGAAGAGAGGTGGGATATTGAACACAACCCAGTCTCAGATGGTAACATTAGGCTGGAGGAGAGGTGGAATATTGAACACCACCCAGTCTGAGACTGTAACATTAGGAAGGACTCAATAGTAAACTTAGTCAATAAACAGATTTGGCGCAGAGCTAGATGTATCCACCCTTAGATATTGAGCCACCCCAGATTTTACCCCTGGGGGGCGTGGTAGACACTATAACAACAAAAAATACAAACAAATGTAAATACGTATTTAGCTTCCAGTCATTGTCTATATACCAAGTATCATTCAGATGAAATTGGAACTGAGTTGATAGCCCATAGTATTCCGAAGTTAGAGGTGAAGGTTTCATGGCACCGGCGCCCATATTGGTGGCCATCTTGGGTTGTAAACCAGTTACCTGTTTTACAAAAGGTTCATCAAATAAAAAAAGTGTTACTTCTTGACAGACAGTTTCTTTTTGCAATCATTACCAATTTAGGGAAGAAGAACAAAAGACCCCCGCTGGCACTTTTAAGCCAAAAATATGTCGACGCTTTTAGGGTTAAATAGTATTCTCAATGGTGAATCTTCATGGAAAGTTCTCTTAAATCCCAGATTTAATCTGTGTCCAGGAAACCGACCCTAAAACGGCTCAGACTCCACACAGACACCACACAGTTTCATACTACTTTAACATTGATGGAAGAGTCATTTTGTTTATTGAATGCCACTCTGCCAGCCTTTTACTAGTATAACATGATAGTAGAGGTATACCATTTTGGTTGAAGAGATTGAGGAGGCTCAGCATTCACTATAGGAAAGGGAAAAGGAGAGGGGGATACCTAATCAGTTACACAACTGATTGTATTCAACTGAAACGTGTCTTCCACATTTAACCCAAACCCTCTGAATCGAGAGGTGAGGGTGGCTGCCTTAATCGACATCCACATCATCGGCGCCCGGGGAACAGTGACCCACTAAAGACCCGATATATACCGTCCAATCTATTGGACCCACCAGATAATATATAGTATCCAAGTCCAGAGTCATGTTCAGTACAGCACACACTAGAGAAATGTTTTGCAACAGAAAAAGTTCATGTTGATCTTACTTTGACTTTGGTTTATGAAAATGGAAAATGTACTTGATGTGATGTGTTGTATCTTAAGATGAATTCACTAATTGTAAGTCACTCTTGATAGGAGCGTCTGCTAAATTACTCAAATGTTTTTAAAAAATGACTTGTGAGACCGATTGAAGTTGATATTTACAGGGTTTTGGAAAGTATTCAGACCCTTTTTCCACATTTTGTTATGTTACAACCTTATTCTAAGTTGGATGAAATACGAAATGTTCCTCATCAATCTACGAGCAGTACCCCTTAATGACAATGCAAAAACAGGTTATTAGAAATATTAGCAAATTCATAAAACATTTTAATAAAAAACAAAAATACCTTATTTACATAAATATTCAGACCCTTTGCTATGAGACTCGAAATTGAGCTCAGCTGTATCCTGTTTCCATTGATCCTTTTTGAGATGGTAAATTAAATTGATTGGACATGATTTGGAAAGGCACACACCAGTATTTATAAGGTCCCACACTTGACAGTGCATGTCAGAGCCCTGAAAATAGCTGTGCAGCGACGCTCCACATCCAACCTGACAGAGCTTGGGAGGATCTGCAGAGAAAAATGGGAGAAACTCCCCAGATACTGGTATGCCAAGCTTGTAGCGTCATACCTAAGAAGACGCAAGGCTGTAATCACTGGCAAATGTGCTTCAAAAAAGTACTGAGTGAAGGGTCTGAATACTTATGTAAATGTGATATTTCAGTGGGTTTTTTTTAATACATTTGCCAACATTTCTAAAAACTTGTTTTTGCTTTGTCATTTTAGGATATTGTGTGTAGATTGATGAGGAAAAGAAACAATTTAATCAATTTTAGAATAAGGCTGTAATGTAACAGAATGGGGAAAAAGTCAAGGGGTCTGAATACTTTCCGAATACACTGTATGTCTGGGTGTTTGTGGCTGTCAGAAGCAAACACATTTTTTTAAAGTAATCTCATTAAATTGTGTAATAGTACAGACTGATTTTTACTAATTAAATATTTGGATTACATAATAAATGTAGTCACTCAAACTATGAAAGCAATGTCAAAGTAAAATATAGTAGCAAGCAGCCATTCGTAGTTCAAGCAATGGCCCCACAGCACCACCATCAGGACAAATTTGACACATTGCCCTAGGATGAGCTTTGTCCATACTCCTTACCACACTTGCCAAATATCAGAACTCAAAATCAGACAGATATGCTTTTCATGATTTTTAGACAATTTTTTATGATGTTTCCAAGACTCTAGCTCAAGCTACATGGCCACTATCAGCTAGCATTAATGTTTTTTCCTGTCCAACAGCACCCCCAGGAGGCCAAACAGAACCACACTCTACAGGTTAGCTACACTCACATCGCTTAGCATGTGTGTCAAATTCCATCACTCCGAGGCAAACAGATCAATAAACATACATTTGTGCCCGTTGTAGTGCCACCATGTAGTTGATCTGAATATACTTGCATATTTTATGTCTTGACTGGGTTTGGAACATGTGAATCAAGTTTTGTTACAATACGAATATCTGTGTCTGATTTATGTGCCAGACCACGGCCAAGTGAATGTTTATTGGTCAGTAGTGGTCACGTTGTTTTTAAATCCTAGCCTGGAAAAATAATGCGTTGAGAGACATCAGTCCATTAGATGCCACATATCAAGTTTCGTGCATATCAATCATTCGGTGCAAGAGCTGTAGCGTTTTAAGTGATTTTAACAAAAAATGCTGAACCTTATGGGTCGAGGCAAAATCTTTCCTTGTGAGGAGACAAACCTATGTACCAAATTTCATGACTCCAGATCTAACGGGTCGAGGGGCTTGAACTTTCAAAGTTTCGATTTTCAATCGCTTTTTATAGCGCCACCATGTTACCAACTGTTACCAAATGATGCATCCTCCTAGGCCTTATTATCTCATGGGAATTTTAATTTTTTCACCAAATTGCCTCAAGATGGAAAATAACGAACTGCGAGAAACACAATAGGGTTTCCCGCTGCTTGAACCCCCAATAAACGGAAAGTCATGTTTTTCATCCTTGATCTTAAAAAAAGAAAACACTGGTAAATAGAAATGAGTTGCCATCCTCCTCGACCTTGCTGTTTTTTCTCCTCTTTTTAAATAAATCTTTAGATTAACTCTGAACAGCTTGCAAATATACAACTTTATTAGGAGTGATAAAATGCTACAAGTATGTGCCATCTTTATCTCAATGGAGTTATTGAAGTGTAAAGTCTTCAGAGAGAAGACAATGATTCTCTTTCTACATAAATAGGATTAGCATACTCCTTTTACTGCTCCACACCAAACACACACACACACACACACACACACACACACACACACACACACACACACACACACACACATACACACACACACACACACACACCTAAGAGAAAGGTATTGCTGGCTGTTAAAAAAAAGATCATTTCCAACATCGAGGGATTTTTATAAAACTCATGACAGAGTAAGACGAGATGGAAACTTCAAACAATCAGAATTTTAAAGATTGATATTTGCACCTCTCGCTTTAGAAGGGAAGCATCCTGAGTGATTTGAATTACAGAGTGACAAGTTCCTGGAAATATTATTTTGTCTAGAAATGAAATGTATATACTGAAGTTCATTTCCCAACACTTTGAAAGTTCATCAGTTATTAGAGGAAGAATAAAATAGGAATCAAACAATAGAATACGTTGTTCTAGTACAGCTGATAGTGTTGGGCTGGCACAGTGTGATAAAACTGTGTTCGAGGCATTGATGTAGCAACGGCACTTTTTCAAGAGGTTCTCGAGAGGTATTGATTCGCGAGAGACAATACTGTTATGTAAACTTGCAAAATGATCATGTCTCGAGCGCGACCTCCGGAGGTCACGTCACTCACCCAACAGTTGCCCCCATCCGAGCAGGGCAGTGTAAACAGAATTGTCTTGTTGAGCTCCACAATCCTACAATATAAATGGTAATGGCAGAGCAATGTTGTTGAAACTGCTGAAATGTAAATACATTTTTCCTTATATCTGAGACTTGATTTATTTTGTTATTAATATAGGGCAGCAGTGTCTAGCGTGGAGGGTAAAGTACCTGGTGGTAGCCGGCTAGTAACAGTGACTAAGGTTCAGGGCAGGGTACTGGGTGGAGGCCGGCTAGTAACAGTGACTAAGGTTCAGGGCAGGGTACTGGGTGGAGGCCGGTGACTGTTTAATGTTCTGATGGCCTTGGAGAGAGAAGCTTTTTATCAGTCTCTACCTCCCAGCTCTCCATTGGATGGGATGTGGATTGGGACATGCTCTCTCTGCTGTCTCCTGTAGTCCACGATCAAATCAAATCAAATGTATTTATATAGCCCTTCTCCTTCGTACATCAGATGATATCTCAAAGTGCTGTACAGAAACCCAGCCTAAAACCCCAAACAGCAAGCAATGCAGGTGTAGAAGCACGGTGGCTAGGAAAAACAGTGTGCAGTGATGATGAGGTAATGCGGTCGGCATTTGATGGTGAGGTATTCCAGATCGGGTGAACAAAAGGTCTTGAGTTCCTGTACATTACCACAATCACCCCATGAGTTGTTAATCATTAAACAAACCCCTGCACCTTTATTTTCACAGGAGAGTTATTTCTTCCTCTCCACATCTTGTATAACATATTTTGCAATGCTTAGCCTTCTGGCTAGTGGCTATATACTGTGACATTTATGGTACTTTTGAGCTGCGAAGCAAGAACGTCAACCGAACCCTCTCGGCTCATGACATTCCCATCGCTAATGTGAATTTAAAAGTGCATGTACATAATATGTCAATTGGAATTTCATCCTGATAACTCTAATTCAGTCAGAATAAGCCATTAGACTGGCCTCAAAAATTTATGTCCTAAAAGTTAATATCATCTCAAATTGCCAGGAAGGACTTGTTTGCTTCAGGTGGTTTTGAGACTGTTATTTGGCATATCTTGTTGCTTGCTAGCTACTCTGTTGACATTTTGACAAGAACACGTGGTAGCTAACAAGCTACACAAGCTAGCTAGTAAGCCTACACCACTGCATACACTCTCCATAGACGAGTTGGTTGTTTAGCAACAAAACCAATGCGTGTGCAACTATAAGACACAACAGACGGGGTTGGCTTTGATTGTTGACAACTATTGTAAACTATAATTTGTCTCCACTGTTTGTTGAAAACATAAATAAGTTTAAACAATGAGCACTTGTTATCTCTAACATACATTGTTACAGTTGTTGGTAAGCTAGCTAGCTAACTTTAGCCATATTATCATAGACATCAGTCAAAACACCTCAAAACAAGACAGGGATCAAGAACAAGATAAAACTAGCTGAAACGAGCAACCTACAATTCCCCACATGGCAGCTTCTTGTTATTGAACCCACACAAATCCAATTTGGTAACTTGTAACTTACTGTTTGGACAGTCAGTATTCCAAAAAGGGATTTGAAAAACAAAACTGATTTGAGCAGTAAGGCTTGCAGTCTGAACAAGGCTTCTGAGTGTAGCTCTAATCACGTAGAATTTGATGCTGCTCTGTGTCCTTTAAGCTAAAGTGTGCTTGATTAAATATGGTAATTTAAACTAATGAATGCAATTAACTTTAAAAAAAATGTCCATAGTATTGCCTGGTCTAATTAACAAAGTAAAGTTCAGCTAATTAAATGTACATTCTCATTGGTTAGTCCTTATGGTCGGGGTTTAGGAGCAAGGTAGAAATGCTGTCCTATTTTCTCAGCTCAGAGTTGAACAGCATGTTGCAACTGGTTCCATAGCAGTTTGTTTATTGCGGTCTGATGTAAGCTGTCCTGTTGAACTCTTCTTACACACACACACACACACACACACACACACACACACACACACACACACACACACACACACACACACACACTCTCTGCTGTATTGTTAGTAGGACATTCATCACCACAGGCATTAATTATGCATCCTATCTGTGGCCTGCAGGAACAAAGATGTTTTGAAGAACGTAATGACCACTTTACCTCTCCTCTCCTCTCCTCTCCTCTCCTCTCCTCTCCTCTCCTCTCCTCTCCTCTCCTCTCCTCTCCTCTCCTCTCCTCTCCTCTCCTCTCCTCTCTCCTCTCCTCTCCTCTCTCCTCTCCCCCCAGATGTCTGGTGTTAATATATATTAAGCCATAAAGATCCAGAGACAGTCACCTTGGCTTGGTCAGCACTTCTCTACCCTGGGAGACTGCAGCACTCATACAGTATCACACTGTGGAAGCTAGAGCATATAAAAGGGATAGGAATGGAGAATAGGGTCATGCACATAGGGATAGAGATAGACAATATGAGTGTTCAGTATGAAAGATACAGTGTAATATCATTGTAATCTCTGTGGACATGGATTAAATAATGGTATGGGGGGCCCAGCAGTTGTTCACTGTGAATAAAAGCAGAATAACGATGTATTGAGATTATCTTGAATACATTAGAATGATATTGTTTATTTCTGGGACTGACTGTTTGGTAGACCTATAGTCTCACCTTGTCATGCTGTGCTTCCCTAGTCTTGTGAAGAAGGCTGTGGTTATTAAGTTTTTCTGTGGTAACCTAGCAGACTCTATACTGACAGATGAGAGGCTTTAATTGAGAGTGATGATATACGAATATCTTTCATTTACATGACCATTGACCAGGAAATATCCCAGAGAGACAGTTTATTCAAGAGTGATTTGACACTGTCAGAGTGTGGAAGATGAAATTTAGAGGTTATGGGTGTCAAACGGAGAGAGAGCTTTGTGTCTCCTCTTCTCTCTATTTACCCAGTTCAGAGTGGCCTTTGCAGTCACAGAGAGAGGAATGCACTCGCTCTCTCCGCTCCCACTGTCCTTTCACGGAATGTTTACCTAACCTAACCCAACCTAACCTTCTCTCTCCCAGTGGTACTGCTGCCTTAATAATCATCTACAATGAAGAGAGAGAGAGAGAGATGGCGAGAGAGGCAGAGAGAAAGAGAGAGGGAGAGAGAAAAAGAGGTAGATACAGTGATTGTGAAAGCTAGGATGGATGACAACATGGCGATCATTTGCTAATCTAGCTAACTGTCAGCATCATTGTTTTGGAGGTTATCTGCTAATGTAGCTAACTGTCAGCATCATTGTTTTGGAAGTTATTTGCTAATGTGGCTAACTATCAGCATCATTGTTTTTGAGGTTATTTGCTAATGTAGCTAACTGTCAGCATCTTAGTTTTGGAGGTTATTTGCTAATGTGGCTAACTATCAGCATCATTGTTTTGGAGGTTATTTGCTAATGTAGCTAACTGTCAGCATCAATGTTTTGGAGGTTATTTGCTAATGTGGCTAACTGTCAGCATCTTAGTTTTGGAGGTTATTTGCTAATGTGGCTAACTGTCAGCCCCATAGTTTTGGAGGTTATTTGCTAATGGAGCTAACTATCAGCATCATTGTTTTGGAAGTTATTTGCTAATGTGGCTAACTATCAGCATCATTGTTTTGGAGGTTATTTGCTAATGTGGCTAACTATCAGCATCATTGTTTTGGAGGTAATTTGGAATCACACACATATTATGCTCAAGCTTGTGTGTGTCCATGCATGTGTGTGTATTAGAGTGTGTACTGCATGGCATGTATCGATCTCCATCTGTAAAAAGAGTAGGAAAAAATGTGCGAGCATAGCGTCAAGTCAATATGTACTACTGTGTTATGCAGTGTGTGTGTTCGTGTGAGCGAGCATACATGTGTGTGTGCTTGCGTGCATATGTGTGTGTCTCTCTCATTGTTTGTTGCGCAGTGGCACTAGCAGCAGAGATGAGATGGCCCTATGAGACTATAATTGGAAGAGACTGGTCCTGTCACAGAGCCTGCTGGTGATAGAATGCCAGATATTCCCCTCTGACAGTGTGATATTGGTTTTGCCTGAGCTTGATGAATCTATCGGTCATATAAGTCGGACAAAAGCTTCCTCCCAATTGGCACCCTATTCCCTATGGGCCCTAGTCAAAGGTAGTCGAACAATATAGGGAATAGGGTGCCATTTGGGAGGCAGCCAAACCTTACAACCCTTTCTATAATGCAAATGCCTGGTGAGAGATTTTTACCCTGGTATAAAGAGAGA
>NC_056429.1:83114944-83187444 GCF_018296145.1 Oncorhynchus tshawytscha | reverse complement strand
AATTAACAATTTCTTTGTGGATTTTAATGTGTGCTTTGGGTTATTGTCTTGCTGAAAGATCCAATTGCGGCCAAGTTTTCAGACCCCTGGCAGAGGCAACCAGGTTTTTGCCTAAAATGTCCTGGCATTGGCTAAAGTTCATGATGCTGTTGACAAGGGCCCCCAGGACCAGTGGAAGCAAAACAGCCCCTTAACATCAAATATCCACCACCATATTTTACAGTAGGTATGAGGTTATTTTCTGCTTCCACTGGTCTGTGTTGACCTCTATTTTAATGTCATCTGACCAGAGCACCGGTTCCAATCCAAGTGCCGTTTAGCAAACTCCAGGCGTTTACATTTGTTGGATGACATGAAAATAGAGCTCTTTGGCCACGCACACCAGTGGTGGGTTTAGCATCGAAATGAGTGCACGAGGAGAAAATAACCCCATGTTGTGTACTCTCCTCTTCTCTCTGTTCTGACACTGTCTGTCTTCCTGTTTTCTAGTTGTGCCTTACACAGCTGCATCTCAGACCATGAGCTGGGCTGTGAGACTGCTGACAACACGCTATGTCACATACACCATACACTCACCACAAACACGCACAGAGCGAACACACACGCACGCACATGCACACCCATGCACACACCTACCCTGACAAAACACTATATCTCACCCTCTCACCATCGTTACTCGCTGAGCTGCAGCAAGGACAGTGCACCATCATTTCCTGGTAGTCTGAGCCGTGCGGTGTTGTGTCCTTTCTGTATTAGCTTGAATTAGGTAGCCAATCAAAATACAACAAGTCTGCCTGTAGAGGAGACCAGGGGCCTGTGTCTTATAATCTGTCAGAAGAGGCCTTGACAGAGAGACCTCTGAGTGGCAGACTTTTACGAGAAGAATAAACTTGGTTGGTATACCTAGAACAAACACACATACAGCTTTATCATATTTCATATTTCAATGAGGGTTTTAAAACTTCACGAGTCAGCAAAGAGCTGGCTAGACAGAAATGTGCAGAAAGATTGTGCCCTTGGCGAATCGTACGTTCAGACAGGTATCTGACAGATCTTTAGATCAACACTCAAACACGAAGGCTGTGTCCCAAATAGTACCCTATTCCCTATACACTACATTTTGGTATTTGGTATTTTATTAGGATCCCCATTAGCTGTTGCAAAAGCAGCAGCTACTCTTCCTGGGGTCCACACAGAACATGAAACAATACAGAATACAGAATGACATAATACAGAACATCAATAGACAAGAACAGCTCAAGGACAGAACTACAGACATTTTTTAAAGGCACACGTATCCTACATATCTATGCATACACACAAACTATCTAGGTCAAATAGGGGAGAGGCGTTGTGCTGTGAGGTGTTGCTTTATCTGTTTTTTGAAACCAGGTTTGCTGTTTATTGGAGAAATATGAGATGGAAGGAAGTTCCATGCAATAAGGGCTCTATATAATACTGTATGCTTTCTTGAATTTGTTCTGGATTTGGGGACTGTGAAAAGACCCCCAGTGGCATGTCTGATGGGGTAAGTGTGTGTGTCAGAGCTGTGTGTAAGTTGACTATGCAAACAATTTGGGATTTTCAACACATTAATGTTTCTTATAAAATAAGAAGTGATGTAGTCAGTCTCTCTCTTAGCCAAGAGAGACTGGCATGCATGGTATTTATATCAGCACTCTGATTACAATTAAACAGATGTGCCGCTCTGTTCTGGGCCAGCTGCAGCTTAACTAGGTCTTTCCTTGCAGCACTGGACCACACAACTGGACAATAATCAAGATTAGACAAAACTATAGCCTACAGAACTTGCTTTTTGGAGTGTGGTGTTAGAAAAGCAGAGCATCTCTTTGTTATGTCTAGACTTGGGCCCTGTATTACAGCTAAATGGGCCCTCTATCTTTACACTGTTGTAACTGACAGTTAGACTTACAGGTTATGTCGTTGTCTTTTGTTTGAATTGTTTACGTATCCGCTGTGCGGGGGAAATGATAATACAAGCGGAACTACGTAGCTAATACTGTTGTAACGGGGATCCTTATTGTAGCAACACACTTTTGGAGGGAAGGCAATCCTGCGCTGCGTTAGCTAAGTTTTCATGTCATCGGGTGTAGTTCATAAAGGTTGAAGAGTGTATGTTAGGATGAAGTGTGAATTCATGCCAGGAATAATAAGTGTGAAGTTTGATTTCCTCCCTTCTGTAATAAGCAGCCAATGAGGTATTTTTTCCTTTATTCATGTGTTTAATCTGAACCCGTAATAACGCCGGTTAAACTGTTATGTATGTAAGCACTTCAGAGTTATACCAAGCTAATAAGTCACTCGTAAGATAAGGTTGTAAGAGTGTGCTTAACTGTATTTGTCATTTCCCCCGCACAGCGGATACGTAAACAATTCAAACAAAAGAGAACGACATAACCTGTAAGTCTAACTGTCAGTTACAACTGTGTTTATTACACAGCAAATTTGTGGGTGTTAAAATCTCAGTGTTGAGGTCAAAAGGTTTTGTGAGTGTTATATCTGAGTGTTGATTCTAGTGGGGTTAACACCAACCAGTGTTATATCTGAGTGTTGATTCTAGTGGGGTTAACACCAACCAGTGTTATATCTGAGTGTTGATTCTAGTGGGGTTAACACCAACCAGTGTTATATCTGAGTGTTGATTCTAGTGGGCTTAACACCAACCAGTGTTATATCTGAGTGTTGATTCTAGTGGGGTTAACACCAGTGGGGTTAACACCAGAGGGATTGATATTGACACCACATAGTGAATATATGAAGTGTTATTTGAATCACAGTGGAATCATCACTGTTACTCGACTGCATTGAGTTAATTTCTGCTAGTGAAAAGACTTGGGAGGTGCCTCATTAGCATATTTCCCTAGCATGCTTTGTGGCAGGTTGCCTTTTAGAATAGTTTGTTTTAATATCTAATCAATCTTGATTGATTAGTTGATCTTACACTACATTTTTCTAAAACATTCCAATCTGTAAGTAGTTGTTGAACTTGTTTCACACGTTATTGAGATGATTGTTCCAATTTACGTGGTTTTATGTAGTCTCATTAAGCAGTATTTCCTACCTTGGCAGTCATTCTAACTGCAGATTGCACTTTTTCCTTTTGTACCTGTACCATCTTGTTCCCTAAGGGACCAATAACTACGAGTACAAAGGATGCACCTTACAGGGTACCACTACAGTGACAATCCCTTTAAGAAGACATCTAAACCTTTATTTCTGAGAGTGTATTCCCTACATAGTGCACTACACAGGGCCATGGGATCTGGCTAAAAGTATTGCACTATATAGGGAATAGTGTGGCACTTGGGATGGATTCTAAGTCTACCGCTATGTATTAGGCCTAGCAAATCAAATCACATCTTATTTGTCACATGCGCCGAATACAGTTGTTGACCTTACAGTGAAATGCTTACTTACAAGCCCTTAACCAACAATGCAATTTTAAGAAAATAACCCCCCAAAAAGTAAAAATAACAAATCATTAAAGAGCAGCAGTAAATAACAATAGTCGGGCTATATACAGGGGTTATCAGTACAGAGTCAATATGCGGGGGCACCGGTGTCAAGGTAATTGAGGTAATATGTACATGTAGGTAGAGTTAGTAAAGTGACTATGCATAGATATCCTGGCCCGGGTATCCTGGAAGGATACTGACCTCATCCTATCAGTAGAGGATGCCTGGATGCTCTTTAAAAGTGCTTTCCTCACCATCTTAAATAAGCATGCCCTGTTCAAAAAATGCAGAACTAAGAACAGATATAGTCCTTGGTTCACTCCAGACTTGACTGCCCTCGACCAGCACAAAAACATCCTGTGGCGTTCTGCATTAGCATCGAATAGCCCCCGCGATATGCAACTTTTCAGAGAAGTCAGGAACCAATATACACATTCAGTTAGGATAACTAAGGCTAACTTTTTCAAACAGAAATTTGCATCCTGTAGCACTAATTCCAAAATGTTTTGGGACACTGTAAAGTCCATGGAGAATAGGAGCACCTCCTCCCAGCTGCCCACTGCACCGAGGCTAGGAAACACTGTTACCACCGATAAATCTACGATAATCGATCATTTCAATAAGAATTTTTCTACGGCTGGCTATGCTTTCCACCTGGCTACCCCAACAGCTCAACACCCCCTGCAGCAACTTGCCCCAGGTAGAGTTCAGTGTGTCAAATCGGAGGGCCTGTTGTCCAGACCTCTGGCAGTCTCTATGGGGGTACCACAGGGTTAAATTCTCGGGCCGACTCTTTTCTCTGTATATATCAATGATGTCGCTCTTGCTGCTGGTGATTCTCTGATCCACCTCTACGCAGACGACACCATTCTGCATACTTCTGGCCCTTCTTTGGACACTGTGTTAACAAACCTCCAAACGAGCATCGATGCCATACAACACTCCTTCTGTGGCCTCCAACTACTTTTAAATGCTAGTAAAATTAAATGCATGCTCTTCAACCGATTGCTGCCAATTTCTGGAACGAATAGCAGAAATCACTGAAACTGGGAACTTATATCTCCCTCTCTAACTTTAAGAATCAGCTGTCAGAGCAGCTAACTGATCACTGTACCTGTACTCAGCCAATCTGTAAATAGCACACCCAACTACCTCATCCCCATACTGTTATTTATCTTCTTGCTCTTTTGCACCACAGTGTCTCTACTTGCACATCACGATCTGCACATCTATCACTCCAGTGTTAATGCTAAATTGTAATTATTTTGCCTCTATGGCCTATTTATTGTCTTACCTCCCTACTCTTCTACATTTGCACACACTGTACATAGATTTTTCCTATTGTGTTATTCACTGTACGTTTGTTTATGTGTAACTCTGTGTTATTGTTTTTGTCGCACTGCTTTGCTTTATCTTGGCCAGGTCGCAGTTGTAAATGAGAACTTGTTCTCAACTGGCCTACCTGGTTATATAAAGGTGAAATACAATTTAAAAAATAATAATAATAACAGAGAGTAGCAGCAGTGTGGGGGGGGGCAATGCAAATAGTCTGGGTAGCCATTTGTTTAGCTGTTCAGGAGTCTTATGGCTTGGAGGTAGAAGCTGTTTAGAAGCCTCTTGGACCTAGACTTGGTGCTCTGGTACAGCTTGCTGTGCGGTAGCAGAGAACAGTCTATGACTAGGGTGGCTGGAGTCTTTGACAATTTTTAGGTCCTTACTCTGACACCGCCTGGTATAGAGGTCCTGGCTGGCAGGAAGCTTGGCCCTGGTGATGCACTGGGCCATACGCACTACCCTCTGTAGTGCCTTGTGGTCGGAGCCCGAGCAGTTGCCATACCAGGCAGTGATGCAACCTGTCAGGATGCTCTCAATGTTGCAGCTGTAAAACATTTTGAAGATCTGAGGACAAATACCAAATCTTTTCAGTCTCCTGAGGGGGAATATGTTTTGTTGTGCCCTCTTTGAATCTCGGTTTAATCTTTCAGTGGGGGTCTGATGTGTTTGATGTGGCCATTTGTGTTGTAACATGGGGAGTTATTCTTTGTCCTCTTGAAAACTTGGTATCTGGTGCGGCAGGTAGCCTAGTGGTAAGAGCGTTGGACTCGCAACCGAAAGGTTGCAAGATCTAATCACGGAGCTGACAAGGTAAAAATCTGCTGTTCTGCCCCTGAACGAGGAAGTTAACCCAATGTTCCTAGGCTGTCATTGAAAATAAGAATTAGTTCTTAACTGACTTGCCTAGTTAAAAAAATAAAAAATCTTGAACATGCTGTGTGGTCCAGTGTATCTGACGTCATCTGAGGACCTTGTTGGCCTGCTGAGCATGCATACCCGCATGCACATACAAACATACAGACACCGTGAAAATATACTGAACAAAAATGCAACATGCAACAATTTCTACAATTTGACTGAGTTACAGTTCATGTAAGGAAATCAGTCAATTTACATAAATTCATTAGGCCCTAATCTATGGATTTTACATGACTGGGAATACAGATATGCATATGTTGGTCACATGGATCAGAAAACGAGTCAGTATCTGGTGTGACCAGAGACTGCAGTGCGACACATCTCCCTTCACATAGAGTTTATCAGGCTGTTATCTCAATCTCTTTACTCAAAGATTCAATCATAGACACTTACTGACAGTTGTGGCTGCTTTGTGTAATGTATTGTTTTATCTACCTTCTTGCCCTTTGTGTTGTTGTCTGTGCCCAATAATGTTTGTACCATGTTTTGTGTTGCTACCATGTTGTGCTGCTGCCATGTTGCGTTGGTACCATGTTGTTGTCATGTTGTGTTGCTACTATTCTGTGTTGTCATGTGTTGCTGCCATGCTATGTTGTTGTCTTAGATATCTTTTTATGTAGTGTTGTCTCTCTTGTCATGATGTGAGTTTTGTCCTATATATTTTTTAATTCATTTTTATTTTTAATCCTAGCACCCCTCCCCGCAGGAGGCCTGCCTAGTTAAATAAAGGTTAAATAAAATAAAATAGACAACATTTATTGTGGCCTGTGGAATGTTGTCCCACTCCTCTTCATTGACTGTGCAAAGTTGCTGGATATTGGCGAGAACTGGAACACGCTGTCGTACACGTCGAGCCAGAGCATCCCAAACATGCTTAGTGGGTGACATGTCTGGTCAGTATGCAGGCCATGGAAGAACTGGGACATTGTCAGCCTCCAGCAATATTGTACAGATCCTTGCGACATGGGGCCGTGCTTTATGCTGTAACCTGAGATGATGGCGTCGGATAAATGGCATGACAATGGGCCTCAGGATCTCGTCACGGTATCTCTGTACATTCAAATTGTCATTGATAAAATGAAATTGTCTACATTGTCCCTAGCTTATGCCTGCCCACACCATAACCCCACTGCCACCATGGAGCTCTCTGTTCACAACCTTGACATTAGCAAACTGTTTGCCCACACAACGCCATACACGTGGTCTGAGGTTGTGACGCCAGTTGTACGTACTGCCAAATTCTCTAAAAGGACTTAGGAGGCAGCTTATTATAGAGAAATTAACATTAAATTCTCTTGCAACAGCTCTGGTGGACATTCCTGCAGTCAGCATGCCAATTGCACGTTCCCTCAAAACTTGAGACATCTGTGGCATTGAGTTGTGTGACAAAATTGCACATTTCAGAGTGACCTTTTATTGTCCCCAGTGCAAGGTGCCCCTGTGTAATGATCATGCTGTTTAATCAGCTTCTTGGTATGCCACACCTGTCAGGTGGATCTTGGCAAAGGAGAAATACTCACTAACAGGGATGTAAACAAATTTGTGCACAACATTTAAGAGAAATAAGCTTTTTGTGGGTATGGAGCATTTTAGGGATCTTTTGTTTCAGCTCATGAACACTTTACATGTTGCGTTTATATTTTTGTTCAGTGTCGATCCAGAGACAGTCAGTATAATTTATTTGGATCAGTGAGACACAAATAGTCTTAGATGTTACCATGGCATGCTAGATGTTCTGACTCTGGTCTTAGATATCGGCTGTCAGAAAAATTTGACGTCAAGATAAATGGCTGTATCCTGACTTCTCTCAATGTTGCCACCTGAAAAGTGTTTTATAAATGTCTTTGAGGATGAGAGATAGAGAAAGAAGAGACAGAAATAGAGAGAAGAGAGGGAGAGAGAGAGAGACAGAGAGGGAGGGAGAGAGAGAGAGAACATCCCAAACAAATGAGCAACTTAGCAACATGAAAGTAAGTGGCTATAGAAAGGTCAAACCGTGTTTAAACCTCCCTTTCTCTTTCTGTCTTCATGTCTCTCTCTCTTTCTCTCTTTCTTTCTTTGTCTCATCTCAATTCAATTCAATTTACTTTATTGACATGGAAAGCTCATTATTACTTACATTGTCAAAGTATACATATAGAAAAATAAAAAACATATATTTATATATATATATAAAATATATATATACTGTATATATAAATAAATGGTGGGACCAACAACATCTCTCTCTCTCTCTCTCGCTCTCTCTCTCCCCCAATCGGCATTAATGATTTACTCTCTGTGAATCGTGCCCTTTCCGACCCAGCAGACAAACGCTTGTTGGGAAAAGAAAACACTGCCAGTGGTTAGCCAAACTATCATGCATTCGATCCTTCCATGTGCCATTTCGATATAATCATGTGAGATATGACACATGTAACTCAACATGGTAAATGAGGCTCACAGAACGTATCATGTTTCAGTAAATGCAGACTACTGAGCCATAGACTACTGTAGTCAGGTATTTGTGACTTGATCGCGGTGACAGGTGTAGACAGGCTCTGTGTGAAGCAGGGAACTGACAAATCATCTGCACGCACGCACGCACGCACGCACGCACGCACGCACGCACGCACGCACGCACACACACACACACACACACACACACACACACACACAGACACACACACACACACAGACACACACACACACTCTCTCTCTCTCTCTCTTCAAATCATCTCTCTGTCAGGTCTGGAGAGAAGCAGGCAGCAGCTAGCCAGGCAGCTTCAGAGAGAACACTGCCTGCTTCCCAAATGGCACCCTATTCCCTATGTAGTGCAGTACTCTTGACAGGGGTCTGGTCAAAATTGGTGCACTATATAGGGAACAGGGATGGGTGCCATCTGTCTCATTACCACATAGAAACTTCAGCTAATTAAGTCTAGATACTCGCTAAGACTGAGACTTACTTTCCTCTGCTTACCTGAATAACAATGACTATGTGTGCCACATAGATTAGAAAAGAGAGATGGAGAGAGAAAGATAGAGATAGACTGGCGAGAGAGGGGGGTGGAGTGGGAGAGAGTGAAAGAGAGAGATTAAGATCAACAGAGAGAGAGAGAGAGAGAGAGAGAATGCAGACAGACAGAACCAGCGGGAGATAGGGTGGGAATGGGTGCTGTGACTTTGTAGTCTCAGGCATTCTTTCATCTGATTAGAGAGGGAATGATAGATATAGAGAAAGAGACCGAGAGAGTGAGAAGGGAAGAGCAAGAAAGAAAGGGAAATTGAGAAGTAAAGGGAGAGAGTGAAAAAGTGGGAGGGAGAGAGTGAAAAAGAGAGTGGGAGAAATAGAGAGGCGTCCTTTCAATGTTGATCTACAGGTCCTCGTTAGTGAGATAATAATCCAGAAGCATCTAGGAGAGATATGCTATAATTGAATTTAATTGAATTGATGATTTGATGTTTAACGCTCACATCAAAAGGAACCGCCTTCTGTCTGTTTCTCAGTTTGTCTCACGATGGGTCCTTCCCTCTATGTCAGCCTTCTCCTGTGCCAATACAGCCCAGCCTAGCTCACGGCTGATCCATTTCAACACACATTTCAACTCCTTCTCTTCCTGTAAGCCTTCTGCTTTGCCCATGCAGCCACCACATGGTAGACTTAGCACAGTTCCTTTACAAATCAAATCAAATCAAATCAAATCAAATTTTATTTGTCACATACACATGGTTAGCAGATGTTAATGCGAGTGTAGCGAAATGCTTGTGCTTCTAGTTCCGACAATGCAGTAATAACGAGCAAGTAATCTAACTAACAATTCCAAAAAAACTACTGTCATACACAGTGTAAGGGGATAAAGAATATGTACATAAGGATATATGAATGAGTGATGGTACAGAGCAGCATAGGCAAGATACAGTAGATGATATCGAGTACAGTATATACATATGAGATAAGTATGTAAACCAAGTGGCATAGTTAAAGTGGCTAGTGATACATGTATTACATAAGGATGCAGTCGATGATATAGAGTACAGTATCAACGTATGCATATGAGATGAACAATGTAGGGTAAGTAACATTATATAAGGTAGCATTGTTTAAAGTGGCTAGTGATATATTTACATCATTTCCCATCGATTCCCATGATTAAAGTGGCTGGAGTAGAGTCAGTGTCATTGACAGTATGTTGGCAGTAGCCACTCAATGTTAGTGGTGGCTGTTTAACAGTCTGATGGCCTTGAGATAGAAGCTGTTTTTCAGTCTCTCGGTCCCAGCTTTGATGCACCTGTACTGACCTCGCCTTCTGGATGGCAGCGGGGTGAACAGGCAGTGGCTCGGGTGGTTGATGTCCTTGATGATCTTTATGGCCTTCCTGTAGCATCGGGTGGTGTAGGTGTCCTGGAGGGCAGGTAGTTTGCCCCCGGTGATGCGTTGTGCAGACCTCACTACCCTCACTACCCTCTGGAGAGCCTTACGGTTGAGGGCGGTGCAGTTGCCATACCAGGCGGTGATACAGCCCGCCAGGATGCTCTCGATTGTGCATCTGTAGAAGTTTGTGAGTGCTTTTGGTGACAAGCCGAATTTCTTCAGCCTCCTGAGGTTGAAGAGGCGCTGCTGCGCCTTCCTCACAATGCTGTCTGTGTGAGTGGACCAATTCAGTTTGTCTGTGATGTGTATGCCGAGGAACTTAAAACTTGCTACCCTCTCCACTACTGTTCCATCGATGTGGATGGGGGTGTTCCCTCTGCTGTTTCCTGAAGTCCACAATCATCTCCTTAGTTTTGTTGACGTTGAGTGTGAGGTTATTTTCCTGACACCACACTCCGAGGGCCCTCACCTCCTCCCTGTAGGCCGTCTCGTCGTTGTTGGTAATCAAGCCTACCACTGTTGTGTCGTCCGCAAACTTGATGATTGAGTTGGAGGCGTGCATGGCCACGCAGTCGTGGGTGAACAGGGAGTACAGGAGAGGGCTCAGAACGCACCCTTGTGGGGCCCCAGTGTTGAGGATCAGCGGGGAGGAGATGTTGTTGCCTACCCTCACCACCTGGGGCGGCCCGTCAGGAAGTCCAGTACCCAGTTGCACAGGGCGGGGTCGAGACCCAGGGTCTCGAGCTTGATGACGAGCTTGGAGGGTACTATGGTGTTGAATGCCGAGCTGTAGTCGATGAACAGCATTCTCACATAGGTATTCCTCTTGTCCAGATGGGTTAGGGCAGTGTGCAGTGTGGTTGAGATTGCATCGTCTGTGGACCTATTTGGGCGGTAAGCAAATTGGAGTGGGTCAAGGGTGTCAGGTAGGGTGGAGGTGATATGGTCCTTGACTAGTCTCTCAAAGCACTTCATGATGACGGATGTGAGTGCTACGGGCGGTAGTCGTTTAGCTCAGTTACCTTAGCTTTCTTGGGAACAGGAACAATGGTGGCCCTCTTGAAGCATGTGGGAACAGCAGACTGGTATAGGGATTGATTGAATATGTCCGTAAACACACCGGCCAGCTGGTCTGCGCATGCTCTGAGGGCGCGGCTGGGGATGCCGTCTGGGCCTGCAGCCTTGCGAGGGTTAACACGTTTAAATGTCTTACTCACTTCGGCTGCAGTGAAGGAGAGACCGCATGTTTCCATTGCAGGCCGTGTCAGTGGCACTGTATTGTCCTCAAAGCGGGCAAAAAGTTATTTAGTCTGCCTGGGAGCAAGACATCCTGGTCCGTGACTGGGCTGGGTTTCTTCCTGTAGTCCGTGATTGACTGTAGACCCTGCCACATACCTCTTGTGTCTGAGCCGTTGAATTGAGATTCTACTTTGTCTCTGTACTGGCGCTTAGCTTGTTTGATAGCCTTGCGGAGGGAATAGCTGCACTGTTTGTATTCAGCCATGTTACCAGACACCTTGCCCTGATTAAAAGCAGTGGTTCGTGCCTTCAGTTTCACACGAATGCTGCCATCAATCCACGGTTTCTGGTTAGGGAATGTTTTAATCGTTGCTATGGGAACGACATCTTCAACGCACGTTCTAATGAACTCGCACACCGTATCAGCGTATTCGTCAATGTTGTTGTCTGACGCAATACGAAACATCTCCCAGTCCACGTGATGGAAGCAGTCTTGGAGTGTGGAGTCAGCTTGGTCGGACCAGCGTTGGACAGACCTCAGCGTGGGAGCTTCTTGTTTTAGTTTCTGTCTGTAGGCAGGGATCAACAAAATGGAGTCGTGGTCAGCTTTTCCGAAAGGGGGCGGGGCAGGGCCTTATATGCGTCGCGGAAGTTAGAGTAACAATGATCCAGGGTCTTTCCACCCCTGGTTGCGCAATCGATATGCTGATAAAATTTAGGGAGTCTTGTTTTCAGATTAGCCTTGTTAAAATCCCCAGCTACAATGAATGCAGCCTCCGGATAAATCGTTTCCAGTTTGCAGAGAGTTAAATAAAGTTCGTTCAGAGCCATCGATGTGTCTGCTTGGGGGATATATACGGCTGTGATTATAATCGAAGAGAATTCTCTTGGTAGATAATGCGGTCTACATTTGATTGTGAGGAATTCTAAATCAGGTGAACAGAAGGATTTGAGTTCCTGTATGTTTCTTTCATCACACCATGTCACGTTGGCCATAAGACATACGCCCCCGCCCCTCTTCTTACCAGAAAGATGTTTGTTTCTGTCGGCGCGATGCGTGGAGAAACCCGCTGGCTGCACCGTTTCGGATTGCGTCTCTCCAGTTAGCCATGTTTCCGTGAAGCAGAGAACGTTACAGTCTCTGATGTCCCTCTGGAATGCTACCCTTGCTCGGATTTCATCAACCTTGTTGTCAAGAGACTGGACATTGGCAAGAAGAATGCTAGAGAGTGGTGCACGATATGCCCGTCTCCGGAGTCTGACCAGAAGACCGCTTCGTTTCCCTCTTTTTCTGAGTCGTTTTTTTTTTGGTCGCTGCATGTGATCCACTCGGTTACACTGGTTGTAAGGCAGAACACAGGATCCGCGTCGCGAAAAACATATTCTTGGTCGTACTGATGGTGAGTTGACGCTGATCTTATATTCAGTAGTTCTTGTCGGCTGTATGTAAAGAAACCTAAGATGACCTGGGGTACTAGTGTAAGAAATAACACGTAAAAAAACAAAAAACTGCATAGTTTCCTAGGAACGCGAAGCGAGGCGGCCATCTCTGTCGGCGCCGGAAGTACGCACATACTGTCTGTATGTAAGTCCTTTACTCAGTGAAGAAACACACTTTATACCACTCTGACATACTTTATACCACTCTGAAACCCTTCATACCACTCTGACACACTTTATACCACTCTGACACACTTTATACCACTCTGAAACCCTTTATACCACTCTGACATACTTTATACCACTCTGAAACCCTTCATACCACTCTGACACACTTTATACCACTCTGACATACTTTATACCACTCTGACACACTTTATACCACTCTGAAACCCTTTATACCACTCTGAAACCCTTAATACCACTCTGAAACCCCTAATACCACTCTGACATACTTTATACCACTCTGAAACCCTTCATACCACTCTGACACACTTTATACCACTCTGACATACTTTATACCACTCTGACACACTTTATACCACTCTGACATACTTTATACCACTCTGACATACTTTATACCACTCTGACATACTTTATACCACTCTGAAACCCTTAATACCACTCTGACACACTTTATACCACTCTGACACACTTTATACCACTCTGAAACCCTTTATACCACTCTGAAACCCTTAATACCACTCTGACATACTTTATACCACTCTGACACACTTTATACCACTCTGACACACTTTATACCACTCTGAAACCCTTAATACCACTCTGACACACTTTATACCACTCTGACATACTTTATACCACTCTGACACACTTTATACCACTCTGAAACCCTTTATACCACTCTGAAACCCTTTATACCACTCTGAAACCCCTAATACCACTCTGAAACCCCTAATACCACTCTGACATACTTTATACCACTCTGAAACCCTTCATACCACTCTGACACACTTTATACCACTCTGACATACTTTATACCACTCTGACACACTTTATACCACTCTGAAACCCTTTATACCACTCTGAAACCCTTTATACCACTCTGAAACCCTTTATACCACTCTGAAACCCTTCATACCACTCTGACACACTTTATACCACTCTGACATACTTTATACCACTCTGACACACTTTATACCACTCTGAAACCCTTTATACCACTCTGAAACCCTTTATATCACTCTGAAACCCCTAATACCACTCTGAAACCCCTAATACCACTCTGAAACCCCTAATACCACTCTGACATACTTTATACCACTCTGAAACCCTTCATACCACTCTGACACACTTTATACCACTCTGACATACTTTATACCACTCTGACACACTTTATACCACTCTGAAACCCTTTATACCACTCTGAAACCCTTTATACCACTCTGAAACCCTTTATACCACTCTGAAACCCTTCATACCACTCTGACACACTTTATACCACTCTGACATACTTTATACCACTCTGACACACTTTATACCACTCTGAAACCCTTTATACCACTCTGAAACCCTTTATACCACTCTGAAACCCTTTATACCACTCTGAAACCCTTCATACCACTCTGACACACTTTATACCACTCTGACATACTTTATACCACTCTGACACACTTTATACCACTCTGAAACCCTTTATACCACTCTGAAACCCTTTATATCACTCTGAAACCCCTAATACCACTCTGAAACCCCTAATACCACTCTGAAACCCCTAATACCACTCTGACATACTTTATACCACTCTGAAACCCTTCATACCACTCTGACACACTTTATACCACTCTGACATACTTTATACCACTCTGACACACTTTATACCACTCTGACATACTTTATACCACTCTGAAACCCTTTATACCACTCTGAAACCCCTAATACCACTCTGACATACTTTATACCACTCTGACACCCTTTATACACCTCTGAAACCCTTTATACCACTCTGAAACCCTTAATACCACTCTGACATACTTTATACCACTCTGACACACTTTATACCACTCTGACACACTTTATACCACTCTGAAACCCTTAATACCACTCTGACATACTTTATACCACTCTGACACACTTTATACCACTCTGAAACCGTTTATACCACTCTGAAACCCTTAATACCACTCTGACACACTTTATACCACTCTGAAACCCTTTATACCACTCTGAAACCCTTAATACCACTCTGACATACTTTATACCACTCTGCCACACTTTATACCACTCTCAAACCCTTTATACCACTCTGAAACCCTTTATACCACTCTGACACACTTTATACCACTCTGAAACCCTTTATACCACTCTGAAACCCTCTATACCACTCTGACACACTGAAACCCTTTATACCACTCTGACACACTGAAACCCTTTATACCACTCTGACACACCATATACCACTCTGAAACCATTTATACCACCCCGAACCTCTTTATACCACTCTGACATACTTTATACCACTCTGAAACACTGAAAACCTTCATACCACTCTGACATACTTTATACCACTCTGAAACCATTTATACCACTCTGAAACCCTTAATACCACTCTGACACACTTTATACCACTCTGAAACCCTTTATACCACTCTGAAACCCTTAATACCACTCTGACATACTTTATACCACTCTGCCACACTTTATACCACTCTCAAACCCTTTATACCACTCTGAAACCCTTTATACCACTCTGACACACTTTATACCACTCTGAAACCCTTTATACCACTCTGAAACCCTCAATACCACTCTGACACACTGAAACCCTTTATACCACTCTGACACACTGAAACCCTTTATACCACTCTGACACACCATATACCACTCTGAAACCATTTATACCACCCCGAACCTCTTTATACCACTCTGACATACTTTATACCACTCTGAAACACTGAAAACCTTCATACCACTCTGACATACTTTATACCACTCTGAAACCATTTATACCACTCTGAAACCCTTTATACCACTCTGAAACCATTTATACCACTCTGACAAACTTGATACCACTCTGAAAACCTTTATACCACTCTGACATACTTTATACCACTTTGAAATCCTTTATACCACTCTGAAACCCTTTATACCACTCTGACACACTTTACACCACTCTGAAACCCTTTATACCACAGTTGACAAGCTAAATGCATTCTTTGTTTTATGCATCTACTCCATGTGTGTCTCTGCAGACCTCTTAGCTGTGTGTGATTATCTTTGATGCGTCATGCTGTGGTTTATAATGCACATTAGACACACACACACACACACACACACACACACACACTGTTGCTCTCATTACTGGCGTCCGCTAGGGCTTGGTTTTAGGCCCTCTTCTATTCTCTCTATACACCAAGTCACTTGGCTCCATCATATCCTCTCATGGTCTCTCTTTTCATTGCTATGCTGATGACATTCAACAGCTGTTCTCCTTCCCCTTCTGACACCCACGTGACGACATGCATCTCTGCGTGCATGGCAGACATCTCAGCGGGGATGTCGGCCCACCACGTCAAGCTCAACCTCGACAAGACAGAGCTGCTCTTCCTCCCGGGGAAGGCCTTCCCACCCCAAGTCCTCTCTACAACTCCAGGGTGGTCCCCCTCTCAGAGTTCAACAAATCATGGCGTGACCCTGGACCCTGTGGTTCTCTGCAAACATCAAAGCAGTGACTTGCTGCAGGACCTTATCCAGGCACTTTTTCATCTTCTGTCTGGACTATTGCAACTCTCTGTTGGCTGGGCTCCCTGCTTGTGCCATCAAACCACTGAAACTTATTCAGAATGCTACAACTCGCCTGGTGTTCAACCTTCCCAAGTTCTCCCATATCACTCTGCACAGTCCACTGGCTTACAGTTGAAACTTGGATCCGCTTTAAAATTATGGTGCTTGTCTATGGAGCAGTAAGGGGAACTGCCCCTCTCTACCACAAATAGGTGCTAAGTGGCATTAAAAATCCAAGTCTCGGCACTCGTGTGGGTTTGAAAGTTAAAAAGCTTTTAATGTATAAGACAATATTAAAATACACCAATGCATATCGGCTTAAATCTTAAATGAATCTTAAATCTTTTTTAATTCCTTGGATATTGTGTTCCTCTCAAGGTTTTTGTCTCCATCTCTCTGCTTTGTGATTGCTGAGCGGTGTTAGCTAGTCTACAGTAAATACACCGTCTCCATCTCTCTGCTTTGTGATTGCTGAGTGGTGTTAGCTAGTCTACAGTAAATACACCGTCTCCATCTCTCTGCTTTGTGATTGCTGAGTGGTGTTAGCTAGTCTACAGTAAATACACCGTCTCCATCTCTCTGCTTTGTGATTGCTGAGTGGTGTTAGCTAGTCTACAGTAAATACACCGTCTCCATCTCTCTGCTTTGTGATTGCTGAGTGGTGTTAGCTAGTCTACAGTAAATACACCGTCTCCATCTCTCTGCTTTGTGATTGCTGAGAGGTGTTAGCTAGTCTACAGTAAATACACCGTCTCCATCTCTCTGCTTTGTGATTGCTGAGAGGTGTTAGCTAGTCTACAGTAAATACACCGTCTCCATCTCTCTGCTTTGTGATTGCTGAGTGGTGTTAGCTAGTCTACAGTAAATACACCGTCTCCATCTCTCTGCTTTGTGATTGCTGAGAGGTGTTAGCTAGTCTACAGTAAATACACCGTCTCCATCTCTCTGCTTTGTGATTGCTGAGAGGTGTTAGCTAGTCTACAGTAAATACACCGTCTCCATCTCTCTGCTTTGTGATTGCTGAGAGGTGTTAGCTAGTCTACAGTAAATACACCGTCTCCATCTCTCTGCTTTGTGATTGCTGAGTGGTGTTAGCTAGTCTACAGTAAATACACCGTCTCCATCTCTCTGCTTTGTGATTGCTGAGAGGTGTTAGCTAGTCTACAGTAAATACACCGTCTCCATCTCTCTGCTTTGTGATTGCTGAGTGGTGTTAGCTAGTCTACTATATGGAATGTTTCACATTGAGATTGATGCTGTATTGCAGCTCTGATAGAAGTTATTATTATTATATTAAGAAGTTATTGCGGTGACGTTTCTCATTATTCACGTTTCCCAATCGATTCCCAACCATCCCATCCAAGCGAGAGTCTTGACTCTTACTCATAATTAAACCAATCTCAATGCAAATCATGGAAATTCAGATTGCATATTGTGTTATGAGTCCTTGGATGCATCCCAAAGTGCATCCTATTCCCTATGTAGTGCACTACTTTTGACAAGGGCCGTAGTGGTAATAGGTAATAGGGTGCCGTTTGGGACTCAGACTTCACTTTTCCAGGAGGGATAGAGAGAGTGTTATTACTAGCCTTATCAGTAGCAACACTGCACGTGATTGCACCTCACACAATACACACGTGCGCACAAACACATTGAGCGACGTACACGCAAGCATATGGAGACACACAAAGAAAAATCAATGGTGTACATTCAACTTTGAAAGTGTAAAATGTACGCTATTTTCAGGGAAGATCCCACTGTACTGGTGTTAAAATAACACTTTTTAAAGCGTTAAAGATTTAACTCTGTTGCAGTGTTTCCCATTCAATTCTTAAATTGTTCAAAGGAACTCAATTGTACATTGTAAAACATAACATTTAGAGTAAACGACTCAATTTGCTTAGTGCTGACTCTGTTACACTTTCTCAATGTAAGAAATTAACACGTGTCTTGTTACAGTAAATCATTTTGGGTAATGTGCTAAGACTGCATGGTGTAAAGCCTAATTTGCATATTTCCCAGAGTGCCTTTTCTTTTTGAGTAAGTCCTAGAGTCAACACCCATGACTGTATTTGTTAGGGACATAGACATGGTTGTTGAAGTCTTTTATTTTAAAAATCTGTAGCTTTCACCAAGTGAGTTCCCCCTGGTGAATGTTATCATTAAAATTAAACTATGAAAATATATTACATATTGTAAGGCCTCAGATATTGGCCTAGTTTTACCCCAACACAGTGGTGTTAGGAGACTCATAGTTAACAGACCACATCAGGACTGTAAGTCACATTAGCCTGGCTTGCAGTGATGTGTAATTCCTATTGGAATCCAGCCAGAGTTAGAATATCCAACAGTGGGAAATTCAGAATGACTGTCAGGGTTAGGAGACTTCTTAAACCATTTAAACCGGAACAAACATTTTAATAATGGGGGCAATAAATCGAACTAATTGATTGGATTAGTTTAGAAAAATGTATGTTATTTATCTTTGTGTAGCATAAGATTAATCAATTAATGTACATGCAAAAACACAGATATTAAAAACAATTCCAAAAAATCTACTTGCAGTAGAGCATGCTGGGAAATATGATAATGATGGGCGTGGTTTTAATGGGACTGTTTTAATCTCCACAGTGTAAAAACAATAACACTGATTACACTGGCCAATTTTCTGAGAACAAACACACACACAATCACAAACAATTTCTAGAACAAGAAGGAATATTATGTCATTTGCCAGATGGAAAACATGGTTGTGCGTAATTGTTTGTGCCACTTTTGTTGTCTAGGGCAGTGGTTCTAGGACCTACCCACAGCGGGTACTTGAGAAGACTCATGAGACCATAGGCCTACATGAGGGTGTACTTCAGGGGTTCTCCGGGCAGTGCAACATTCACTTTATTTTATATATCCGTTATTTATCTAGGCAAGCCAGTTAAGAACAAATTCCAATTTTGCGCCGCCCTATGGGACTCCCAATCACAGCCGGATGTGATACAGCCTGGTTTCAAACCAGGGACTGTAGTGATGCCTCTTGCACTGAGATGCAGTGCCTTAGAACGCTGAGCCACTCGTGGTGGTGCCATAACTGAAAAAGGTTGGAAACCACTGGTCTAGGGCATATCTTTTCACATGGCTCTCGCACATGTTAAGAAATGGTTCAACACTTGTGCTGACCCACTCAAAACCACAGTAAAATTATTTATATCAATATCTGTACACAAACAATAATAATATATATAATATACACTGAGTGGACAAAACATTACGAACATTATTGAATTGCACCCCCTTTTGCCCTCAGAACAGCCTCAATTCGCCGGGACATAGACTCTACAAGTTGTTGAAAGCGTTCCACAGGGATGCTGGCCCAAGTTGACTCCAATGTTTCCCACAGTTGTGTCAAGCTGGCTGGATGTTCTTTGGGTAGTGTACCATTCTTGATACACACAGGAAACTGTGGAGCGTGAAAATCCCATCAGCATTGCAGTTCATAAAACACTCAAACCGGTACGCCTGGCATTTACTGCCATACCCTGTTTAAAGGCACTTCAATCTTGTGTCTTTCCCATTCACTGTCTGAATGGTACACATACACAATCTACGTCTGAATTGTCTCAAGGCTTAAAAATGATTCTTTAACGATTTAATGATTTAATGATTCTTTATTCTTTCTTTAACGTCTCCTTCCCTTCATTGATACTGATTGAATTGGATTTAACAGGCGACATTAGTAAGGGATCATAGCTTTCACCTGGATTCACCTGGTCAGTCTGTCATGGAAAGAGCCGGTGTTCCTAATGTTTTGTACACTCAGTCTATATCAAAATATTGAATGGTCAAAATTATATTTGTGTATTTTGTTGAGACACTGTGTGTCCCAAATGGCACCCTATTCCAAAGTGTATTACTTTGCAGAGAGCTTGATGGGCCCTGGACAAAAGTAGTGCACTATATAGGGAATAGAGTGCCATTTGGGACCCATTGCTAAATGAGTTTTGACTTGAGTTGAGAAACTGTTCATCATTGTGTACTGAGAGGTTAAATGAAATTAGAATATCAAATATGCCTGTCTCCTTCTGACTGGAAGACTTTATTACAGTGATCTTTATCATCCAAACTATTAAATGCCTAGAGGTGTGTGCACGTGTGTGTCCGTGTGTGTGTGTGTGCGTGTGCGCGTGCGTGTGTGCACATGCTGTGTGCGTGTGTGTGGTTGTGTGCGGCTACCTCTGCACACTTGCAGCAGCAGATTCATATGAATTTTGGAAGGCATTATCGCTGCTCAGTTTTGTGTAATGCCTGAGTGTCAGGTGAATAGATACAGGAAGCAGGACTGTGTGTGTCTACTGCCTCATATCATATCCTATCTGTCTGTCTAATCACCACACACACACACACACACACACACACACACACACACACACACACACACACACACACACACACACACACACACACACACACACTCAACTCACATGCGTGCGTACGCTTGCCACACACTCATGCAAATACATATACACACACATACACTGTATCATTAGCAGCATCCCAAGTAGCCCAACATGAAGAAAGAGTCATTAAGCAAAAGCCAGCCACTATTTAATGAGTCATTCTGTATTGAAGTCTTCTAATGAATTTATCTCAGTTTGAAACTCACACTTTTGTCTCTTCTCAGCTCTCTGTCTTTGTCTCGATTGACGAGCTTCAGCAGGAAGCAAACCTTCTGGTGCTTTTAATTTTTTCATGTGGCTATAGTGAGCATTTGGCGGTGTAACTTGTGTTGATGGCCAAAATAAATTTCTTTTAACAATAACAGATTTCATTTTGAAGCAACAACTTCCATCATGCTACCATGGGTCGCTGACTATTTTTACAGTGTAACTTTTGACAGCATGTTTTTCTAGCCATTCCATGAATGATGTTACCCCCTATAAATGTCTATTAGTTGGAGATTCAGAATAATTATTTCAGAAGGTCTTGCCCTGAAATGAATTGGCAATGAGGTTCCTGATCTAGTGAAGCAAAGGTTCATGTAATTATAAATGTGGAGTAGGGCGAGACATGGTCTCTCCCTCATTTTTCCCTGAATAAGTTATCTTATCACATCTAATGTATTGTGTGTGTGTGTGTGTGTGTGTGTGTGTGTGTGTGTGTGTGTGTGTGTGTGTGTGTTTATGTGTGTCTTACTTTTCTGTCATTTCAATGTTGAAATACCCAGTAAAATACCTTAAATGTGTTTTACAGAAATACTCTCATTAACTGTAATTGGAAGCCTCCTGTAAAAATTACTCTAACATATTTCTTTACAGTAATAGCTTATGCCTGCTGTAGATTCACATTTTCAGTTTTCAGGGCCAACATCATGCTGTCAGGTGAGGCGAATGAAGCTCAGACTATTTTAGTAAATATCTTCTTGAAGTGGCGGTAAAGTGGAAGAATATTTTCAGCAGCTGCTGGGCACACTGTTGGAAAATACAGTATTATACAATAAAACTAACAACAGTGTACCGAATTAGTTATTTACAGTAAATAGCCGTAAATTGCAATGCAGGCGTAACTGGTTAATGATACTATAAATTCCGATGAAACTTTGGTGTAGCGTACCCGTTACAGAATAATGCCTCGCCAAAGGGAAGCAATAGGGATGTTTTACTGGTAATGTTGGGTCCAAGGGCAGCTGCCGAAGCAACCGGGGTTGCCTCAGCTGGCTCGTCAGGCTTCCATGCGTCAGCTGGCTCAATAGGTTCACAAGCCTCGGGTTGGCTCGTCAGGCTTCCATTGCCGAAGCTACCGGGGATGACTTAGCTAGCCTGTCAGGCTTCCATGCCTCAGCTGGCTCAACAGGTTCTCAAGCCTCTGTTGGCTCGTCAGGCTCCCACGCCCCCACCCGGCTCGTCAGGCTCCTGTTCCTCAGCCGGTTCGACTGGTTCCCGTGCCTCAGCCGGCTCGTTAGGCTCCAGTGCCTCAGCCGGCTCGTCAGGCTCCAGTGCCTCAGCCGGTTCGACTGGTTCCCGTGCCTCAGCCGGCTCGTCAGGCTTCAGTGCCTCAGCCGGCTCGTCAGGCTCCCGTGCCTCAGCCGGCTCGTCAGGCTCCAGTGCCTCAGCCGGCTCGTCAGGCTCCCGTGCCTCAGCCGGCTCGTCAGGCTCCCGTGCCTCAGCCGACTCGTCAGGCTCCCGTGCCTCAGCCGGCTCGTCAGGCTCCCGTGCCTCAGCCGGCTCGTCAGGCTCCCGTGCCTCAGCTGGCTCGTCAGGCTCCCGCTCCTCAGCCGGTTTGACTGGTTCCCGCGCCTCAGCCGGTTGCTTACTTTCAAGCCCTTAACCAACAATGCAGTTCAATAGAAAATATTTACGAATAAACTAAATTAGAAAATAAAATAAAAAGTAACACAATAAAATAACATAATGAGGCACACGATAATGAGGCAATGTACAGGGGAGGGGGTAACAGTACCGAGTCGTGTAGGTACGGGGGTCAATGTATATTGTATTTTTTTATTTAACCTTTATTTAACTAGGAACGTAATTTAAGAACAAATTCTTATTTACAATGACAGCCTACCAAAAAGTAACAGGCCTCCTGCGGGGACGAGGGCTGGGATTACAAATATAGGACAAAACACACATCACGACAAGAGAGACACAACAATGCTACATATAGAGAGACCTATGATAACAAGAGAGCATGGCAGCAACACATAACAACACAGCATGGTAGCAACACTACATGGCAACAGCGCAACATGATAGCAGCACAAAACATGGTACAGACATTGTTGGGTACAGACAAGAGCACAAAGGCAAGAAGGTAGAGAAAACAATACACCACGCGACGCAGCCACAACTGTCAGTAAGAGTGTCAATCTTTGAGTCTTTGAATGAAGAGATGGAGATAAAACTGTCCAATTTTAGTGTGTTTTGCAGCTTGTTCCAGTCGTTAGCTGCAGCGAACTGAAAAGAGGAGCGACCCAGGAATGTGTGTGCATTGGGGACCTTTAACAGAATGTGACTGGCAGAATGGGTGTTGTATGTGGAGGATGAGGGCTGCAGTAGATATCTCAGAAAGGGGGGAGTGAGGCCTAAGAGGGTTTTATAAATAAGCATCAACCAGTGGGTCTTGTGACGGGTGAACAGAGACTACCAGTTTATAGAGGAGTATAGAGTGCAGTGATGTGTTCTATAAGAAGTATTGTTGACAAATCTGATGGCCGAATGGTAAAGAACATCTAGCCGCTCGAGAGCACCCTTACCTGCCGATCTATAAATGATCTCCATAATCTAGCATGGGTAGTATGGTCATCTGAATCAGGGTTAGTTTGGCAACTGAGATGAAAGAGGAGTGATTACGATAGAGGAAACCAAGTCAAATCAAATCAAATCAAATTTTATTTGTCACATACACATGGTTAGCAGATGTTGATGCGAGTGTAGCGAAATGCTTGTGCTTCTAGTTCCGACAATGCAGTAATAACGAACAAGTAATCTAACTAACAATTCCAAAAAACTACTGTCTTATACACAGTGTAAGGGGATAAAGAATATGTACATAAGGATATATGAATGAGTGATGGTACAGAGCAGCATAGGCAAGATACAGTAGATGATATCGAGTACAGTATATACATATGAGATGAGTATGTAAACCAAGTGGCATAGTTAAAGTGGCTAGTGATACATGTATTACATAAGGATGCAGTCGATGATATAGAGTACAGTATCTACGTATGCATATGAGATGAATAATGTAGGGTAAGTAACATTATATAAGGTAGCATTGTTTAAAGTGGCTAGTGATATATTTACATCATTTCCCATCAATTCCCATTATTAAAGTGGCTGGAGTAGAGTCAGTGTCATGGACAGTGTGTTGGCAGTAGCCACTCAATGTTAGTGGTGGCTGTTTAACAGTCTGATGGCCTTGAGATAGAAGCTGTTTTTCAGTCTCTCGGTCCCAGCTTTGATGCACCTGTACTGACCTCGCCTTCTGGATGACAGCGGGGTGAACAGGCAGTGGCTCGGGTGGTTGATGTCCTTGATGATCTTTATGGCCTTCCTGTAGCATCGGGTGGTGTAGGTGTCCTGGAGTCTAGATTTAACCTTAGCCTGCAGCTTTGATATGTGCTGAGAGAAGAATAATGTAGAGTATTGTTGTAGAGTGTTTAACACAAAATCTGGGGAGGGGCCAGCTGAGCACAAGACTGTATAATCTGCATATAAATGGATGAGAGAGCTTCCTACTGCCTGAGTTATATTGTTGATGTAAATTGAGAAGAGTGTGGGGCCTAGAATCAAGTCTTGGGGTTCTCCCTTGGTGACAGGCAGTGGCTGAGACAGCAGATCTTCTGACTTTATACCCTGCACTCTTTGAGAGAGATAGTTAGCAAACCAGGCCAAAGACCCCTCAGAGACACCAATACTCCTTAGCCGGCCCACGAGAATGGAATGGTCAACCATATTAAAAGCTTTGGCCAAGTCAATAAAAATAGCAGCACAGCATTGCTTAGAATCAAGGGCAATAGTGACATCATTTAGGACCTTTAAGGTTGCATGTGACACATCCATAACCTGAGTGGAGGACGGGCAAGGAGGCATGGCTGAGTCAAATAGGAATCCTGACTTAATAAAGTAGTGATTAAAGATCTCAGCCATGTGCACCTTGTCAGTAACAACCACATCATCAACATTAATGGACATGGGCAGCTGTGAGGAGGAGGGTTTATTCTCCAGGTCTGTAACCATTTTCCAGAACTTCTTGTGGTTAGAACCACAGAGAGAGAAATGCTCCTTAAAGTAACTAACTTTGGCCTTCCGGATAGCCTGAGTGCACTTCTTTCTCATTTGCCTGAATGAGAGCCAGTCAGCATGAGTATGCATGTGCCAAGCCTTTTGCCAAATGGAATTCTTGAGGTGGAGTAACTCTGCCAGATCACAGTCGAACCAGCGGCTGAACCCATTTTTTATTCTCATTTTCTTTATGGGGGTGTGTTTGCTAACAATACCAGTGAAAATATAAAAAATGAAGGTCCAAGCATCTTCGACAGAGGGGATCAAGCTGATTCTATACAAATTTACAGAGGCCAGGTCGTGAAGGAAGGCTTGCTCATGTGTTTTTTTAGCAAGCATCAATCACAAATCAGGACAGGTAGTTTCACTGAGCTGCCATTATGAACACAGGCTGTAAAACAGTGATCAATAAGGTCGTTACAGAAAACACCAGGCTGATACTCAGGATTATTTGTGAGGATAATATGAAGGAGAGTAGCCTTTCTGGGTGTTTTGGAGTCATACCTTGTGGGATTGGTAATAATCTGAGAAAGATTTAGAGAGTTACATTGCTTTAGGACTTGGTCAGGTGGTTTAAGCATGTTTAGGTCACCTAGCAGGACAAATTCAGACTTAGTGTAAGGGGCCAGGAGAGAGCTTAGGGCAGGTAGGGTACAGGCCGGTGCTGATGGTGGACGATAACAGTCAACAAAGAGCTATCTGAAAGCTTAGTAGTTAAAACCAGCAAATCAAATTATTTGGGGACAGATTTGGTGGAGACAACCAAGCACTGAAGGTGCCACTCCACCACCTTTGGAAGATCTGTCTTGCTGAAAAAGGTTATAACCAGAAAGGTTAACGTCAATGTTGAAAACTCTCTTTCTTATCCATGTCTCAGTAATGACCAACACATCTGGATTGGAGATGTGAAACCACACTTTCAATTAATACATTTTAGGTAATACGCTTCTAATGTTATCATGCCAAAAACCCAAGCTTTTGCGAGAGCAGATATCAGTGAAACACATATCAGAGCACAAGTCAGAATTGGGGCTAGTAACAGTAGATGGGCCACGGTGTACATGCATATTTCTAGATCAGTAAAACAATCAGGGCACGGCAGAGGACAGGGAGAACTCTGCAGTGTTGAATTTTTATGACATTTGAATGTGCATCAGATGGCAACAATATCCTATTGCACAGCAATTCCATCAGGTAACATGAATACAAAGCTGGCGAGAGGTGGTTAGAATGGGATGGGAGGTCAAGAGTCTGTGTAACCAATAGAGAGTCAGACAAACATAGTCTGTCTCACAGTTGGGTAAACAAGCAACTTCATAGTCAACAAAGCAGTAGTCATGAGGCATATAGTATAAAGCACAAGAAAAAAATATAACGACTTGGGGCTAGCCATTGTAAGTTCCAAGACTCACTCGCCCCAGCAGTGCATGTGTGCTGGAGGCGAGCAAAAGCTCGGGAGAGAGGGGGGAGTGTAGCGGGGGTACCTGTACGAGACTAGCCAGAGTAGACGGTGAACAGATCCCCAGGTGGAATCCAAGCAGCAGTGCAGCAGGAAAAGGGAGAAGGTGTCACACCCACTTGGGAGAAGCTTTTTTTGGGAGGCAGATTCCTTGTAGAAAATCCCAGCTAGCTAGCTAACGTAGCTAGCAAGTCTCTGTCCACCATTTTTTCCACATGGAAAAGGAGGTCGTTAGCTAGCTACATCTCTTCAGTTTCGTCAAATGGTCCTTTATCGACGTGGCTGTTGTGGCTGATGTATTTTGGAGATTGTGAGGAGGATATCTTTTGATGTGATCAAAGCAACAACTTACAATTTAAGTTCTTGTCAATATAATAGATAATCTTTGGTTTTTAGATACAAAGTCACACTCCCTCTCTCTGCTCAAACTTGGTTCATGAGCTGTTGGATTGTTGATAAGAATGACAGCTAACTAAGTTTGCTAAATGGTTAGATGTCAACCAAGCATGTTCATGTACAGAAAGAGGCAACACTATTAGCTATCTATCTATCTTCTAGCAATAGAGGCTATTATTTAGCTAACTGGCTAGCAATACGATATTTAGCCATAGATTCAGAAAGACTAGAAATAATCAAAGATAATCAATAACTAAATTAAACCTTATCTACCTGGCATTGTCCTTTATTTACATTTTATTATAGCTGAATGCAGCTGCTGTGCTCAAAACAGAAGGTAACCATTGATTTGTGTTCTCGTCCGGGTGGCCATTTGATTAATTGTTCAGCAGTCTTATGGCTTTGGGGTAGAAGCTGTAAAGGAGCCTTTTGGACCTAGACTTGGCGCTCCGGTACCGCTTTCCGTGTGGTACCAGAGAGAACAGTCTATGACTTAGGTGACTGGAGCCTTTCAAATGGTAAATCCAATGGTCACCGTATCGATGCTATAGTCTCGTTTTAATCTGATGTCTAGAATTTGAGTTAGGTGGTTCTCGGTAACGGCTGAACGGATCATGGCGAGAGGTGGGGAGTCTGTTGTGTACCTCCAATCAAGTGTCATCAACATTGGCGTCATATTGGCTTAGATGTGTTGGTAGGAAGATTTAAATGTAACATTGAGCATCGCCCCCCTCAATACTGATTAGATTCTAACACCGCCATTTTCATACTTTGTTAGCTCCGACGCCACAGATGATTTGTCATCCTCTATGCCTATTTAGTACAGAGGTCAAATATGTCACTGGTTAATTAAATGACAAATGAATGAGAAATGAAAGAAAGACATGCACGCACACACACACACACACACACACACACACACACACACACACACACACACACACACACACACACACACACACACACACACACACACACACACACACACACACACAGAGAGAGAGCGAGAGAGAGGCAGCACTTGTTACTGTAGGGTGTTTAATCAGACAGTCTTACATTAATCATGCATGGTTTAGCTTATGAGGACAAGATATAGAGGTGTGAAAATAGGCTTGGGATAATAATGAGGATGCTTTACATGATGCAGTGGATTCCGACTGGGACTTCAGACAAGAGAGAGTGGCCCTGTCTATGTGTGTATTGGTGTGTGTGTGTGTGCTAGACTGGCCGTGTCTGGATGGCTCTGCTCATCTGCCTGGCCTGCTGCAGATGCCCTGACACTCTCTCTCTCTGCGTCAATCATCATCGGCACCTCGCGAGAGTGGGCGTTGAGACAGAGAACGGTGTCGGCAGAAAGAGCCCTGCTGTAATCCAGTGCACTCTTCCGGACAGAAGAGGTTCTGTGATAGATGAGGTCTGGAGGCCCGGGACTCTGTGGTGACCAGGACCAGATGTGCTCCTGAAGACGTTACCACTGGGACAGGCCAGACTGGGGAGAGTGTGGGGAGAGAGTGTTTGGATGTGTGTGTGTGCCCGTGTGTGTGTGTGGTACTGTAGACCTGCCACTGGGACTGGGGTCCTGGCCAGACTGGGGAGAATGTATGCTGTATGATGGAGAGTGTGGAATAGTGTGGCTTAAGATAGAGAGTGTGGCAGATTCAGATAAGGAAGTCTGCTGTATGCCGGAGAGTGAGGGTGTATTCAGAATCTTTTGGATGAGACATTGCTTAAATTGGCAGCTTATTTTTTAGTACAGTAAAAAAAATATTTTAAAAAATCACATACACCAGACAGGTGCAGTGGAATGTGTTGTTTTACAGAGTCAGCCATAGTAGTACGATAGGTGTTGTTTCACAGGGTCAGCCATAGTAGTACGATAGGTGTTGTTTTACAGGGTTAGGCATAGTAGTACGATAGGTGTTGTTTTACAGGGTCAACCATAGTAGTACGATAGGTGTTGTTTTCCAGGGTCAGGCATAGTAGTACGATAGGTGTTGTTTTACAGGGTCAGACATAGTAGTACGATAGGTGTTGTTTTACAGGGTCAGACATAGTAGTACGATAGGTGTTGTTTTACAGTGTCAGCCATAGTAGTACGATAGGTGTTGTTTTCCAGGGTCAGGCATAGTAGTACGATAGGTGTTGTTTTACAGGGTCAGACATAGTAGTACGATAGGTGTTGTTTTACAGGGTCAGACATAGTAGTACGATAGGTGTTGTTTTACAGTGTTAGCCATAGTAGTACGATAGGTGTTGTTTTACAGGGGTTAGCCATAGTAGTACGATAGGTGTTGTTTTACAGGGTCAGGCATAGCAGTACGATAGGTGTTGTTTTCCAGGGTCAGGCATAGTAGTACGATAGGTGTTGTTTTACAGGGTCAGACATAGTAGTACGATAGGTGTTGTTTTACAGGGTCAGACATAGTAGTACGATAGGTGTTGTTTTACAGTGTTAGCCATAGTAGTACGATAGGTGTTGTTTTACAGGGTCAGGCATAGTACTACGATAGGTGTTGTTTTACAGGGTCAGGCATAGTAGTACGATAGGTGTTGTTTTACAGTGTTAGCCATTGTAGTACGATAGGTGTTGTTTTACAGGGTCAGCCATAGTAGTACGACAGGTGTTGTTTTACAGGGTCAGCCATAGTAGTACGATAGGTGTTGTTTTACAGGGTCAGCCATAGTAGTACGATAGGTGTTGTTTTACAGGGTCAGCCATTGTAGTACGATAGGTGTTGTTTTACAGGGTCAGCCATAGTAGTACGATAGGTGTTGTTTTACAGGGTCAGCCATTGTAGTACGATAGGTGTTGTTTTACAGGGTCAGCCATAGTAGTACGATAGGTGTTGTTTTACAGGGTCAGGCATAGTAGTACGATAGGTGTTGTTTTACAGGGGTTAGCCATAGTAGCACGATATGTGTTGTTTTACAGGGTCAGCCATAGTAGTACGATAGGTGTTGTTTTACAGGGTCAGCCATTGTAATAAGATAGGTGTTGTTTTACAGGGTCAGCCATTGTAATAAGATAGGTGTTGTTTTACAGGGTCAGGCATAGTAGTACGATAGGTGTTGTTTTACAGGGTCAGCCATAGTAGTACGATAGGTGTTGTTTTACAGGGTCAGCCATTGTAATAAGATAGGTGTTGTTTTACAGTGTCAGCCATTGTAATAAGATAGGTGTTGTTTTACAGGGTCAGCCATTGTAATAAGATAGGTGTTGTTTTACAGGGTCAGCCATTGTAATAAGATAGGTGTTGTTTTATAGGGTCAGCCATTGTAATAAGATAGTTGTTGTTTTACAGGGTCAGACATAGTAGGACAGCGTCCCTGGTAGCAAATTAGGGTTAAGTGCTGAAGGGAAACTATGGGTAAAAAATGATCTCTGAAGGTGTATTTCATTTATATCACATTGGGATTTGTCAAAGTTTCAAGTTTTAATGTCACGTGCAGTAGTACAGTGTAATGTCTTTCTAGCAAGTTCTAAACCCAACAATTCACTAATCAATAGCAATGTAATACTAAAAATAACGCAAGGTAGAACAATAACGAATTATGTATAAAAATAAGAATTGAGAAGAATATGATTAAGTAAGTAAATATACTATATCCAGGGTCAGTTCCAGTACCATATTTACAATGTGCAGGAATACTGGATCAACATAATGGTGCCGGAGGGGAGGGCTGTCGTTTTACGGGCTCCTAACCAACTGTGCTATATTGTTAGATTTTCTACATTGTTTGTAACTTATTTTGTACATAATGTCACTGCTTGTGTCTCTTATGACCGAAAAGAGCTTCTGGACATTAGAACAGCGATTACTCACCTCGAACTGGACCAAGATAACATTTTTAATGAGCCCGATGCAAAGGATATACTGCTTTGTCAAGACAATGCCAAATCCCCATCATCAGCTTGAAGAAAAGACGGGAGGAGGCCGGGGCGCTCTGGAATTCGCAGACGAGTAGGTAAAGCACCACTTCCCTCTGTATTATTGGCCAACGTGCAATCATTGGAAAACAAACTGGACGATATCTTATGTTTCACTGAGACGTGGCTGAATGGCGACACTGATAATATAGAGCTGGCTGGCTTCTCCATGCATCGGCAGGACAGCGCAGCTACGTTTGGTACGACGAGGGGCGGGGGTGTATGTCTGTTTGTCAGTAACTGCTGGTGCGCGATGTCTAATATTAAAGAAGTCTCGAGGTATTGCTCACCTGAGGTAGAGTATCTCATGATAAGCTGTAGACCACACTATCTACCAAGAGAGTTCTCATCTATATTATTTGTAGCCATTTATTTACCACCACAAACCAATACTGGAACTAAGACTGCACTCAACCAGCTGTATAAGGCCATAAGCAAACAAGAACATTCTCATCCAGAAGCAGCGCACCTAGTAGCTGGGGACTTTAATGCAGGCAAACTTAAATCTATTTGACCAAATTTCTACCAGCATGTGCAAACTGACGGAAACCCTCTAGATCACCTTTACTCCACACACAGAGACACATACAAAGCTCTCCCTCGCCCTCCATTTGGCAAATCTGACCATAATTTTATCCTCCTGATTCCTGCTTACAAGCAAAAGCAGGAAGTACCAGTGACTCGCTCAATACGGAAGTGGTCAGATGACGCGGATGCTACGCTACAGGACTGTTTTGCTAGCACAAACTGGAATATGTTTCGAGATTCATCCAATGTCATTGAGGAGTATACCACCTCAATCACCGGCTTCATCAGTAAGTGCATCGAAGACGTCATCCTCACATTGACAGTACGTACATTTCCCAACTAGAAGCCATGGATTACAGGCAACATCCACACCAAACTAAAGGCTAGAGCTGACGTTTTCAAGGAACGGGACTCAAATCCGGACTAGTTCTCTCTGTCCCAAGTGTCGCCTGAACTTCTACAAACTTGTTAAGCTGGAGTATTGGTACATTGTGGGAAGCAACCTGTCTATCTAGAAAGACTACTGCCTTCCAATCCATTCATATCCTTTAATCGTCCCTGAAAGCATATGGATACCATTAGACACTATACCCATCCATATGAAATGCAAATCTTTTGACTTGTGATCAAATACTACAAGATTCAAAACTTCTAAAGTCAAAGGAATAGTAGTGAGCTCTACCTTTAGAATGTTAGAATGTGACCCTACCTGAATATGTATGGCATTACAGGCCCTTCAAAGAAGAGGTTTTTAACCTCAAAGACAGAGGTGTTCCAGGAGTTAGAGGCGGTAGAGCTCAGTCTGTCAGTGAGTCCTGTTTGGTTCCCCATTTCCAATCTCTGGCTTTAGTTTATCACCAGTGGAGACAAGATAGAGGGCTGTGTCAAATACCTACACACACATATATAAAAGAGGATAGGTAACACAGAGAGAAGAGAGAGGGAGGGCTATGTCTCCTCTTTGTGCCTGCGCCTAGTCACCCGCCAAGAATTCCCATCTCTCTCTCTCTCTCTCTCTCTCTCTCTCTCTCTCTCTCTCTCTCTCTCTCTCTCTCTCACACACATACTTAAAAGTGGACGGAGTAGGGTGACACATGCACACACACAAACACTCCTTAATGGGCCTCACAATTAATACCAATAACTACTAAGACCAGAAATCAATTGGAGCAAATGAAAGTTATTTGTAGCTAGCTATGCTTTGTTAATTGCATTGTTAAAAGGTGTTGATGCATCCACCATAGACATTAACCTCTCTACAGAGGAAATCTATAGAGCTATCACAGGGAAATAGGTGAAAGAAAATATGCTTTTTGTCAATAGTGCAATGTCAGCTTATTCTGTTGGTGCACTGAAAAAAATGCTGGGTTGTTTGGGTGACTGCTGGGTTGCAGGCATTGGGTCACTAAAGCTAGGTACACATTAGACAACTATTAAAAGCTTTACGTCGTTGGAGCACTCACTGAGAATTGTCTGCATAATCTTGTCATCGAGAAGCCTGCAACTGGCACATTACACGAGTTTGCTCACATTGCAACCTATCTAGACCCCTCGCTGTCCTGCGAATTCCAGATGTGTCATGGCCCGCCTCCTACTACTGTGGCTGTAGCCGAGCAATGGAGGTGGCTTTTTTTTTGCAACTCTGCCTAGAAGGCCAGTATCCCGGAGTTGCCTCTTCACTATTGACGTTGAGACTGGTGTTTTGCGGGCACTATTTAATGAAGATGCCAGTTGAGGATTTATGAGGCATCTGTTTCTCAAATTAGACACTCTAATGTACTTGTCCTCTTGCTCAGTTGGGCACCGCGTTGTATGAGATCTTTAGTTTCTTGCCAATTTCTCGCATAGAATAGCCTTCATTTCTCAGAACAAGAATAGACTGACGAGTTTCAGAAGAAAGATCTTTGTTTCTGGCCATTTTGAACCTGTAATCGAACCCATAAATGCTGATGCTCCAGATACTCAACTAGTCTAAGGAATGTCAGTTTTATTGATTTTTTCATCAGACCAACAGTTTTCAGCTGTGCTAACATAATTGCAAAGGGGTTTTCTAATGATCAGTTAGCCTTTTAAAATGATAAACTTAGATTAGCTAACACAACGTGCCATTGGAACACAGGAGTGATGGTTGCTGATAATGGGCCTCTGTACGCCTATGTAGATATTCCCTAAAAAAATCTGTCGTTTCCAGCTACAATAGTAATTTACAATATTAACAATGTCTACACTGTATTTCTGATCAATTTGATGTTATTTTAATGGATACAAAATGTGCTTTTCTCTCAAAAACTAGGACATTTCTAAGTGACCCCAAACTTTGGAGCGGTAGTGTATATTCAAGGATAACTTGATGAACAGGTATGACATTATTCTTACAGGTTGCCAAAAATAATGATCTAAAAGCCTCTAAGGATTACATTAAAAAGACCCTGTTGCTGCGTCAATCCATTATGAAAGGGAATAAAATTAACCCATGTTTGGGTAATCCCAACAACCCAACTTCTGTCCAATATTTACCCAGCGCTGGGTTATCAAATAATCCAATTGGGGTTGTTTTTAACACAGCATTTCCAGAGTCTAGATAGGTAGTGAAAACATTGGCTGCAATTAGGACCTTCGATATTGTCAGTGATACTTATCTCTCTCCATTGTGTTGTTGACGTAACACTGAGACCAGAGCAAGGTCATAAAATGCATAACCATTTTACTAACAGCACCTTTAAACGCATTCAGACTCTGTTTAGATATATATATATATATATATCTCTATCTCTGAGATGAGAAAAGAGATGCCTCAGCGAAGTCATATGTCTATTTAGCCTGGTCCCAGATCTGTTTGTTCTGTCTAGCCTACTCCTATGCTGACAATGACCATCGGAGTTGGCAAGACAGCACAAACGGGTATGGGACCAGGCTAGTTTCTAATCTAATCAGGTCTCTAATTGAATGTCAGTGTGGAGCTCACAGCAGGAGAAAAAGGCCCAGGGATTGAAGTGTCTCAAACAGACACATCCAGCTACCACAGAGATAAATACAGGATGACAGAGAGGATGGAGGGCCACCAGGATGGCCACATCAGGACCTGCCAGACTGGGCTGCACTGGGCTGCATTGGGCTTGTCCTACATGGTCACTGTCACTGTCTCCTTCTCCATCCCAAAGTCTATCCCATAATGGGTCTGGTTGTCCTCACACACTCTTAAATTCAAGTCCAATTTCAAGTTAATTTAACTCATTCACAAGGCAGAGGACAATTTAACTCAGTATTGTGGACTAGAATACTGCAGACCCCTATGCCTTTCAGGGACATTTTATGGAAAGCTATCTTGTTCATTCATGGGCGCACTGCTGCAATGGAGTGTTATATTAAAATGACTTAGATTTTTATTGTAATATCAACAGGATTATATGTGACATATTTCTGAGAAGAGTACTGGGGAAAAAGGTAACCTGATTATCATTTTACCTATTCTACTCTCAGCTGAATGGAACGTTCTAAAAAGCCAATCACGACATTGAATGTCAACAGTGACAAATGTGATTTGAAACTTAATTTCTCTCTTTACTGCAGTTTGCAGTGGCTCAGTGAGTGGCTCACACTCGTGTGTGTGTTCTACTTCGATTCGAAGGAGGGTCTGTCAGTCAGTGTTTCCTTGCACCATAAGACAGTGTGACAGGAGGACGATTCTGTGATCGTAGAGAAGGTGCCCTACTTTACACAGCAGTATACTCTGAGCTCCCTATACCTTAGGAAACCTTGATATCCCCTTCCGTCTCTCCTCTCATCCTTTTTCTCCCCCTTTCTCTGGGTGACTGGTGAGGGCAGTGCCAGGGGCTAGGTTGGGCTGTCCAGGCAATCCAGGGAGGGGGGACGCAGCGGGCGGGCTGATGCCCAGCTGTGTTGCTGCCTGTGAGGCTGTCATCACAACCACCTCGCCCTGAGCTCTGGAGCTCCACAGCGCTCCACACCCCAGCCAGGCTGCGTGTTCCTCTGCCCATCCCCAGAGCACCGAACCTTGGGTCTCACAGAGGAAGAACAGCTACAGCCACAACCCAGCCCTGAGCTGAGCCCAGAGTAGACAAGGTGCCTGCTCACTCTTCAATGGGCAACTAGGGGAGATATCACTGGATTAGACGGAGAGAGAATCTACAATACAATTGCATTTAAAACCAATTTGTAAAAAAGCACTTTTAACTTGAGGTCAAGTTTCTGTTCATCTATAATACTAAGATGATTCAAACTTGTAGGAAAAATGAGTAGAATACTGAGAAGGATGATTCTGTCGTTTCTATCAGTCTATTCTGCTCTGAAGGTTGAAGATCTGAGTGACACACACACACACTCCCTCTCTATCTATCTAATAATCATTTTTTCACTGCATTTACCCTACTAAGAAGTTCATTAATGATGGATTACTTATATCTGTCTTCAGAACTCCCTAGAAATGGTCTGTGTCCCTATGGGCCCTAGTCAAAAGTATCTCTCTCAATACAAAAATCTTTTTAAGAATTGTAAACAATACCAAACATACACATACAAACAACAGCATACAGACATCAACTACATCACCCTGCCCAGACCCACCTGCTCACACCTATGGAAGGCTGTTTGGGTCTTTGCGTTTAAAAAAAAATACATGTCAAATAACACCAAAATGCAGCGTGGTTAGAGTTCATGTTCTTCAATCAAAGAAACTCAACATGAACACAATACAAAACAATAAATCAGTGTGGCAAAACCGATGCAGAGAACACAGAGACAGGAAACAACCACCCACAAAACCCAACACAAAACAGGCTACCTAAATATGGTTCCCAATCAGAGACAATGACTAACACCTGCCTCTGATTGAGAACCATATCAGGCCAAACATAGAAATAGACAAACTAGACACACAACATAGAATGCACACCCAGCTCCCGTCCTGACCAACACTAAAACAAGGAAAACACACAAGAACTATGGTCAGAACGTGACAGTACCTCCCCCCAAGGTGCGGACTCCGACCGCACAACCTAAACCTATAGGGGAGGGTCTGGGTGGGCATCTGTCCGCGGTGACGGCTCTGGCGCTGGACGTGGACCCCACTCCATCATTGTCTTAGTCCACCTCCTTAGCGTCCTTTGAGTGGTGACCCTCGCCGCCGACCTTGGCCTAGGAACCCTAACAAAAAGGGCCCCACTGGACTGAGGGGCAGCTCGGGACTGAGGGGCAGCTCGGGACTGAGGTAGCTCAGGACTGAGGGGTAGCTCAGGACTGAGGGATAGCTCAGGACTGAGAGGTAGCTCAGGACTGAGAGGTAGCTCAGGACTGAGAGGTAGCTCAGGACTGAGAGGTAGCTCAGGCTGGTTGACGGCTCCGGCAGATCCTGGCTGAATGGCGGCTCCGGCGGATCATGGCTGACTGGCGGCTCCGGCGGATCCTGGCTGACTGGCGGCTCCGGCGGATCATGGCTGACTGGCGGCTCCGGCGGATCCTGGCTGACTGGCGGCTCTGGTGGATACTGGCTGACTGGCGGCTCTGGCGGATCCTTGCAGACTGGCGGCTCTGGCGGCTCCTTGCAGACTGGCTGCTCCTTGCAGACTGGCTGCTCCTTGCAGACTGGCTGCTAGACTGGCGGCTCCTTGCAGACTGGCGACTCCTTGCAGACTGGCGGGTCTGGCGGCTCCTTGCAGACTGGCGGCTCTGGCGGCTCCTTGCAGACTGGCGGCTCCTTGCAGACTGGCGGCTCCTTGCAGACTGCCGGCTCTGGCGGCTCCTTGCAAGCTGGCGGCTCTGGCGGCTCCTTGCAGACTGGTGGCTCTGGCGGCTCCATGCTGACTGGCGGCTCTGGCAGCTCCATGCTGACTGGCGGCTCTGGCGGCTCATGACAGACTGGAGACTCTAGCAGCTCTGGACAGACGGGAGACTCTAGCAGCTCTGGACAGACGGGAGACTCTAGCAGCTCTGGACAGACGGGAGACTCTAGCAGCTCTGGATAGACGGGAGACTCTAGCAGCTCTGGACAGACGGGAGACTCTAGCCGCTCTGGAAAGACGGGAGACTCTAGCTGCTCTGGACAGACGGGAGACTCTAGCCGCTCTGGACAGACGGGAGACTCTAGCAGTTCTGGACAGACGGGAGACTCTGCTAGCGCTGGAGAGGAGGAAGGCTCTGGCAGCGCTGGACAGACTGGAGACTCTAGCAGCTCTGGACAGACGGGAGACTCTAGCAGCTCTGGACAGACAGGAGACTCTAGCAGCTCTGGACAGACGGGAGACTCTAGCCGCTCTGGACAGACGGGAGACTCTAGCCGCTCTGGACAGACGGGAGACTCTAGTAGCTCTGGACAGACGGGAGACTCTAGCAGTTCTGGACAGACGGGAGACTCTGCTAGCACTGGAGAGGAGGAAGGCTCTGGCAGCGCTGGACAGGCGAGGCGCACTGTTGGCCTGGTGCATGGTGCCGGCACTGGTGGTACTGGGCCGAGGACACGCACCTCAGGGCGAGTGTGGGGAGCTGCCACCGGAGGGCTGGTTGCTTAAGGGAACATTGGTAGTAGGTGGCATCTGAAACATTTGTGCCAGCAACCCTATGGTTGCCAGCTCACTCCCGCCATCCACCCTCCAGTTGCTGGACTGCTTTTCTAAGCTACCGCTGACTCTATCTTGTGATGAGGTGTTGTGGTGAGTCACCTCCAGCCCCCCACAGTCTAAGGCAGTAGAAACCAGCCATTTACCCTGTCACATTGATTCTGCTGTGTTGTGTTGTTTCTGCTTGACCCACACCGGGAGAGATTATTATTATTACCCTGTTTGTCTACCGCAACAGCAGCACTGGTGGAAACAGTATTCACAGCTGTTGTTGTGGTTGTGTTGGTTGCTGTGGTCAAAATCATAGCAGGGTAGTGATCATTTGCTGTTGTTGATTTGGACTGGTTTCCCAGCTAGCACATAATGTTCTGAGAACCATATGTTTCTTAGAGCTTGGTGAGACCGTGGTTGTCCTATGGTTCTATTTGGTTCTATTTCATTCAACCTTTCCACAACGTTTGGAACATTCTCAGCACATTTAAGGAAATTGACAAAATAACATTATTTTCTTGGTATTTCATTACTTTAACAGAACGTTTCCTAAAAGTTCTAACATGGTTACATTTAATAACATTTTTGGTAATGTTCTCCAACTGGTTTGACATTGGGAGTGTTCTCTTTTTGGGCTTAGTTGTGGTCAATTTGCAATGTAAAAATGATTATAATTATGTTCCGGCTCCCCAACCATCCACTGCGGCTGTTCTAGTTGCCTACGCCTGCTGTACTGGACTGTAATATACTGCACTCTACTGTACTGCACTGTGCTGTCCAAACTTGTGAACATAGATGTCTATGATTGTGGACGTTGAAATCAAGGCTGGTCCAGACTGCACCAAAAAAAATCCCACAAAAAAGACAGCCGGTCCGGACAGGACCATTTTCCCACTGTCGGTAAGTGCTTGTTGGGATGGCCCCACTAAATCCACATTCAGTCAGTCATGGGAACATATGGTAAGAGTTATAGAGAACCCACCATACACCCACACACAAACACACACGCAAAAACACACTGGCTAAAACATAGACCTAGCTGTGTTCTTGCAGGGTATGGCCAGGTCTGAGGATATTAGACAAAGAAAAAGAGAAATGTGATCCAGGGCTGTCTGTGGAATAAAAACAGATGGACTGCATCACAAATGGCAGGCTATTCCCTATGTAGTGCACTACTTTTGACCTGGGCCCATAGCGCTCTGTTCGAAAGTTCTGCACTATGTAGGGATTAGGGTGCCATTTGAGACGCATCCTCGGTTGTTGAAGCCCCAGCCTTCAGGCCTTTTCTCTTATTAAAATATCAAGGTTTTATTGAATTTAACATGTTTAGAGGTAGAGGGACCATAAACAGTTCTATTTGAGCAAGGACGGCTTACAGAGGGCTTCTGAGCGCCATCTACATTCCATTTACATGCTAAACAAAACACTACTAGCCTACAGCCTATACAATGGTGTGTGTGTGTGTGTGTGTGTGTGTGTGTGTGTGTGTGTGTGTGTGTGTGTGTGTGTGTGTGTGTGTGTGTGTGTGTGTGCATGTGTGACTGCTTGCAAGTTTCTGTGCAATATGCTCCTCTTAATATTCTGTAAAATATGTTTCTGAAGGAGTGTTGATGATGGTATTTTTGAAGGAGCTGTTAGCATTGTGTTCTCTCTGTGCTACTCCCCCACAGACACACACACACACTCCCTCTTTATCTAATCATTTTGTCATTTTCCACTGCATTTACCCCAACTAAGCAGTCAATTAGGGATGTCATATTTAGCTGTCTTCAAAACTCCCTAAAAATGGTGCCTTAAAAGGTTAATGGAATTTCAAAGGCATAGGCTGAGTCCCGAATGGCACCCTATTCCTTATAAACTGCACTATTTTTGACCAGAGCGATATGAGGGCACTCGTCAAAAGTAGTCCTCATATAGGGAAAAAGGGGCCATTTTGGATGCAAACAGAATGGGGAGACAGATTTTGAAAAGCCTGGATGAGAGCTGCTGTCTCTTTGCTCATTACAGATAATTCCCGCCAAATCATCCCAAGGATGAAACTACAGACAGAAATGGAGACAGAATGTTCTAAGTCGAGGTGTCACATGTTTCAGCATGTCATTGTACCCTTGTGGTAATAACAGAGAAAAGGGCCAACTATTGAAAATGAGAATGTAGTCTCATATTGATAACTTCTCTAATGAAATTAAACAAGTAAATCCTTTTTTACAATAATATATTTGTCCATCTTCATCTGTCCGTTGACAGAACTTTGATATTTAATATTTGTATTTTCATGCATGTTCAACTATCATCTTTCCTTGACAGTCAGCTCATCACATCAGAATGCTTTACTGCATGTGAATAAGGCTATTGAAATGAGTAGCACTCGCTAAAGAAGTGCACCATTTGACAGAGTCAGATATCAGTGTTATAATTATGCATAAAGGCCCGAGGAGGTGTGGTACAGTGCATTCGGAAAGTATTCAGACCCCTGCCCTTTTTTCCTTTTTTAAAACGTTAGAGCCGTATTTTCTAAAATGGATTAAATACAACATTTTCCTCATCAATCTACACACAATACCACGTGACAAATAAACTTTGATTTGAATAACAAAGCGAAAACAGGTTTTCAGAAATGTTTGCACATTTATTAAAAATTAAAAAAACAGAAATACCTTATTCACATAAGTATTCAGACCCTTTGCTATGAGACTCTAAATTGAGATTAGCTATATCCTGTTTCCATCGATCATCCCTGAAATGTTTTTACAACTTGACTGGAGTCCACTTGTGGTAAATTAAATTGATTGGACATGATTTGGAAAGGCACACATCTGTCTATACAAGGTCCCACAGTTGACAGTGCATGTCTGAGCAAAATCCAATCCATGAGGTCAAAGGAATTGACCGTAGAGCGCCGAGACAGGATTTTGTCAAGTTCGTAGGAAAATGTTAAGATATTGTTGAGGAATTGCACTTATGAACTATCTTATGAACTTCTTATTTTTCTTATTAAGCAGCCCAAGTCTCTTCCTAGAGCTCGCTGCCTGGCCAAACTGAGAAATATATTTGAATATGTTGGTAACCCCTTTGTATAAAAGTGATAATGCCTTCGAAGCCGATGTTTGGAGGATATATTGGCACGGTTTGCCGGACCTTGACTTCTTCTCGGGCCTAACTACACCCGCGTCAATATATTTTCCAAACACCGTCTTCTCGGGCATTATCACTGAAATATACCATAGCTGTCAGCCAATCAGCATTCAGTGAAAGAATTGGAAGTGGAATAGAAAGGTGGGAACACAAGGGAAGACATTCTCTCTTCTTTTTTTAATATAGGAGTTATCACTTATTTTACATTCCTGGTTATTCCCAGTACTTTCAAGCCTGCTATTGTCCCGGTCTTGCAGTTAAACATTGAGGAGTTGTAAAAGCTCTTAGTTCCCAGTAGTCTGCATCTTTTTATTTCTAATTCATGAACTGGTGACAGTAGATTTAACCCAGTGAGAGCAGGGATTGAGAGCTAAGCGTCTGTGAGAAAAGCTTTTTATCGTTGAGAAAGAGCCCTATTTCATGTATTTTGCAATGCAACTGCTAAAGGATTTTGATCATGAACAGGTGCACGTATTCACAGACTTGCAATATGCAACTTACCAGTTATTGGAAGGCTTTTTGAGTTGGTAAAATAAGAAACAGTTTAATGATATAATCTAAGCAGAATTATAGTTAGAGTTAGAGGATAAATTGTGAGATGAATTTAGTTAGATTTCTGATTCACTCAAAGTTACAGTAATCTGTTAACATCATGATAAAATTCACAGTATATACAACCAAAATATACGTACAACTTAAATCAATGTTATTTGTTGAAAAACATCAACAAAAGTTCAATGTTAGTCAGGACTATGAGAGGTTTTATTTCCTCTCACCATTAGTCAGGACTATGATACGTTTTATTTCCTCTCACCATTAGTCAGGACTATGAGAGGTTTTATTTCCTCTTACCATTAGTCAGGACTATGAGAGGTTTTATTTCCTCTCACCATTAGTCAGGACTATGATACGTTTTATTTCCTCTCACCATTAGTCAGGACTATGAGAGGTTTTATTTCCTCTCACCATGAGTCAGGACTATGAGACGTTTTATTTCCTCTCACCGTTAGTCAGGACTATGAGAGGTTTTATTTCCTCTCACCATTAGTCAGGACTATGAGACGTTTTATTTCCTCTCACCATTAGTCAGGACTATGAGAGGTTTTATTTCCTCTCACCATTAGTCAGGACTATGAGAGGTTTTATTTCCTCTCACCATTAGTCAGGACTATGAGAGGTTTTATTTCCTCTCACCATTAGTTAGGACTATGAGAGGTTTTATTTCCTCTCACCATTAGTCAGGATTATGAGACGTTTTATTTCCTCTCACCATTAGTCAGGACTATGAGAGGTTTTATTTCCTCTCACCATTAGTCAGGACTATGAGAGGTTTTATTTCCTCTCACCATTAGTCAGGACTATGAGAGGTTTTATTTCCTCTCACCATTAGTCAGGACTATGAGAGGTTTTATTTCCTCTCACCATTAGTCAGGACTATGAGATGTTTTATTTCCTCTCACCATTAGTCAGGACTATGAGATGTTTTATTTCCTCTCACCATTAGTCAGGACTATGAGACGTTTTATTTCCTCTCACCATTAGTCAGGACTATGAGATGTTTTATTTCCTCTCACCATTAGTCAGGACTATGATACGTTTTATTTCCTCTCACCATTAGTCAGGACTATGAGACGTTTTATTTCCTCACCATTAGTCAGGACTATGATACGTTTTATTTCCTCTCACCATTAGTCAGGACTATGAGATGTTTTATTTCCTCTCACCATTAGTCAGGACTATGAGAGGTTTTATTTCCTCTCACCATTAGTCAGGACTATGAGACGTTTTATTTCCTCTCACCATTAGTCAGGACTATGAGACGTTTTATTTCCTCACCATTAGTCAGGACTATGAGACGTTTTATTTCCTCTCACCATTAGTCAGGACTATGAGATGTTTTATTTCCTCTCACCATTAGTCAGGACTATGAGACGTTTTATTTCCTCTCACCATTAGTCAGGACTATGAGACGTTTTATTTCCTCTCACCATTAGTCAGGACTATGAGAGGTTTTATTTCCTCTCACCATTAGTCAGGACTATGAGACGTTTTATTTCCTCTCACCATTAGTCAGGACTATGATACATTTTATTTCCTCTCACCATTAGTCAGGACTATGAGAGGTTTTATTTCCTCTCACCGTTAGTCAGGACTATGATACGTTTTATTTCCTCCCACCATTAGTCAGGACTATGAGAGGTTTTATTTCCTCTCACCATTAGTCAGGACTATGAGACGTTTTTTTATTTCCTCTCACCATTAGTCAGGACTATGATACATTTTATTTCCTCTCACCATTAGTCAGGACTATGAGAGGTTTTATTTCCTCTCACCGTTAGTCAGGACTATGATACGTTTTATTTCCTCCCACCATTAGTCAGGACTATGAGAGGTTTTATTTCCTCTCACCATTAGTCAGGACTATGAGACGTTTTATTTCTTCACCATTAGTCAGGACTATGAGACGTTTTATTTCCTCTCACCATTAGTCAGGACTATGATACGTTTTATTTCCTCTCACCATTAGTCAGGACTATGAGAGGTTTAATTTCCTCTCACCATTAGTCAGGACTATGAGAGGTTTTATTTCCTCTCACCATTAGTCAGGACTATGAGAGGTTTTATTTCCTCTCACCATTAGTCAGGACTATGAGAGGTTTTATTTCCTCTCACCATTAGTCAGGACTATGAGACTTTTATTTCCTCTCACCATTAGTCAGGACTATGTTTTATTTCCTCTCACCATTAGTCAGGACTATGAGAGGTTTTATTTCCTCTCACCATTAGTCAGGACTATGATACGTTTTATTTCCTCTCACCATTAGTCAGGACTATGATACGTTTTATTTCCTCTCACCATTAGTCAGGACTATGAGATTTCCTCTCTCACGTTTTATTTCCTCTCACCATTAGTCAGGACTATGAGACGTTTTATTTCCTCTCACCATTAGTCAGGACTATGAGAGGTTTTATTTCCTCTCACCATTAGTCAGGACTATGAGACGTTTTATTTCCTCTCACCATTAGTCAGGACTATGAGAGGTTTTATTTCCTCTCACCATTAGTCAGGACTATGAGAGGTTTTATTTCCTCTCACCATTAGTCAGGACTATGAGAGGTTTTATTTCCTCTCACCATTAGTCAGGACTATGAGAGGTTTTATTTCCTCTCACCATTAGTCAGGACTATGAGAGGTTTTATTTCCTCTCACCATTAGTCAGGACTATGAGACGTTTTATTTCCTCTCACCATTAGTCAGGACTATGAGGACTATGTTTTATTTCCTCTCACCATTAGTCAGGACTATGAGAGGTTTTATTTCCTCTCACCATTAGTCAGGACTATGAGAGGTTTTATTTCCTCTCACCATTAGTCAGGACTATGAGAGGTTTTATTTCCTCTCACCATTAGTCAGGACTATGAGAGGTTTTATTTCCTCTCACCATTAGTCAGGACTATGAGAGGTTTTATTTCCTCTCACCATTAGTCAGGACTATGAGGGTTTTATTTCCTCTCACCATTAGTCAGGACTATGACTCTCACCATTAGTCAGGACTATGAGTTTTATTTCCTCTCACCATTAGTCAGGACTATGAGACGTTTTATTTCCTCTCACCATTAGTCAGGACTATGAGGACGTTTTATTTCCTCTCACCATTAGTCAGGACTATGAGAGGTTTTATTTCCTCTCACCATTAGTCAGGACTATGAGAGGTTTTATTTCCTCTCACCATTAGTCAGGACTATGAGAGGTTTTATTTCCTCTCACCATTAGTCAGGACTATGAGAGGTTTTATTTCCTCTCACCATTAGTCAGGACTATGAGAGGTTTTATTTCCTCTCACCATTAGTCAGGACTATGAGACGTTTTATTTCCTCCACCATTAGTCAGGACTATGAGAGGTTTTATTTCCTCTCACCATTAGTCAGGACTATGAGACGTTTTATTTCCTCTCACCATTAGTCAGGACTATGAGACATTTTATTTCCTCTCACCATTAGTCAGGACTATGAGAGGTTTTATTTCCTCTCACCATTAGTCAGGACTATGAGACGTTTTATTTCCTCCACCATTAGTCAGGACTATGAGATTTCCTCTCACCATTAGGTTTTATTTCCTCTCACCATTAGTCAGGACTATGAGACGTTTTATTTCTTCACCATTAGTCAGGACTATGAGACGTTTTATTTCCTCTCACCATTAGTCAGGACTATGAGATTTCGTTTTATTTCCTCTCACCATTAGTCAGGACTATGAGAGGTTTTATTTCCTCTCACCATTAGTCAGGACTATGAGAGGTTTTATTTCCTCTCACCATTAGTCAGGACTATGAGAGGTTTTATTTCCTCTCACCATTAGTCAGGACTATGAGAGGTTTTATTTCCTCTCACCATTAGTCAGGACTATGAGTTTTATTTCGTTTTATTTCCTCTCACCATTAGTCAGGACTATGAGACGTTTTATTTCCTCTCACCATTAGTCAGGACTATGAGAGGTTTTATTTCCTCTCACCATTAGTCAGGACTATGAGAGGTTTTATTTCCTCTCACCATTAGTCAGGACTATGAGAGGTTTTATTTCCTCTCACCATTAGTCAGGACTATGAGAGGTTTATTTCCTCTCACCATTAGTCAGGACTATGAGAGGTTTTATTTCCTCTCACCATTAGTCAGGACTATGAGAGGTTTTATTTCCTCTCACCATTAGTCAGGACTATGAGAGGTTTTATTTCCTCTCACCATTAGTCAGGACTATGAGACGTTTTATTTCCTCTCACCATTAGTCAGGACTATGAGACGTTTTATTTCCTCTCACCATTAGTCAGGACTATGAGAGGTTTTATTTCCTCTCACCATTAGTCAGGACTATGAGAGGTTTTATTTCCTCTCACCATTAGTCAGGACTATGAGAGGTTTTATTTCCTCTCACCATTAGTCAGGACTATGAGAGGTTTTATTTCCTCTCACCATTAGTCAGGACTATGAGAGGTTTTATTTCCTCTCACCATTAGTCAGGACTATGAGAGGTTTTATTTCCTCTCACCATTAGTCAGGACTATGAGAGGTTTTATTTCCTCTCACCATTAGTCAGGACTATGAGAGGTTTTATTTCCTCTCACCATTAGTCAGGACTATGAGAGGTTTTATTTCCTCTCACCATTAGTCAGGACTATGAGAGGACGTTTTATTTCCTCTCACCATTAGTCAGGACTATGAGAGGTTTTATTTCCTCTCACCATTAGTCAGGACTATGAGACGTTTTATTTCCTCTCACCATTAGTCAGGACTATGAGAGGTTTTATTTCCTCTCACCATTAGTCAGGACTATGAGAGGTTTTATTTCCTCTCACCATTAGTCAGGACTATGAGACGTTTTATTTCCTCTCACCATTAGTCAGGACTATGAGACGTTTTATTTCCTCTCACCATTAGTCAGGACTATGAGACGTTTTATTTCCTCTCACCATTAGTCAGGACTATGAGAGGTTTTATTTCCTCTCACCATTAGTCAGGACTATGAGACGTTTTATTTCCTCTCACCATTAGTCAGGACTATGAGAGGTTTTATTTCCTCTCACCATTAGTCAGGACTATGAGAGGTTTTATTTCCTCTCACCATTAGTCAGGACTATGAGAGGTTTTATTTCCTCTCACCATTAGTCAGGACTATGAGAGGTTTTATTTCCTCTCACCATTAGTCAGGACTATGAGAGGTTTTATTTCCTCTCACCATTAGTCAGGACTATGAGACGTTTTATTTCCTCTCACCATTAGTCAGGACTATGAGAGGTTTTATTTCCTCTCACCATTAGTCAGGACTATGAGACGTTTTATTTCCTCTCACCATTAGTCAGGACTATGAGAGGTTTTATTTCCTCTCACCTCTCAACGTTAGTCAGTACTAGGAGAGGTTTTGTATGTGTACTGTCTAAGTTGTACATTATACTTGCCTTTATCTTAAATATCAACAATTCATTGTCTGATGGTGTGGATTTAATGGATTGAATCTTTCTTTTGTACTGCGATCAGAAAGCTTTTTTTGCCAATGAAACATCAGAAAATGTGGCAGATATCCCATGAAATGTTTTCGTGTTAAGCGTTTATTAACGTATAGAGTACAAATACAAATACTAGATTGTGATGTTCTTAAGAGGTTGTGGACATTAGTACTGTGGCCTAGGAGGATCATGTCCCTGCTCTCTTGTCCAACAACCCACCACCTCTACCCCCTTGTACTCTTCAATGCCACTGTACCCCTGCACTCGCCGGTGTAAATGTCCTTACAAGCCCATGCCCATTGCTCCCCAGTCCCATCACTAATCTGTCAACTGGGATCCTCTCCAGTCACCCAGGGCATCCGTGTGGCTCTCTGCCACCCCCAACCCAGGTTCCAGCTTCCAAAACCTGGGGGCCGTTGGACAAACGCTCCCCTTCCCTGTGTGGGGGATAGTGGGGACACTGAGTTTGGTTTAAATAGAGAGAGACTGTACCTTAATGAGATCCCTGATGCACTTCCCCTCTCCTCTTCTCCCCCTGCTGTTTTAGGTGTTCATTTGCCAGGTAAAGATAAGTGACATGTAATTATTTCACCATTGATGTATCAACAGGGATTCTACTTATAGATCTCAGGGTATTAAGTTAGCCTGTGGTTCTCTCTCTCTCTCTCTCTCTCTCTCTCTCTCTATTCTCTCTATTCTCTCTCTCTCTCTCTCTCATTCTCTCTCTCTCTGTCTCTCTCTGTCTATCTCTCTCTCTCTCTCTCTCTATCCTCTCTATCACTCTCTCTCTCTCTCTCTCTCTCTATCCTCTCTCTATCCTCTCTCTCTCCTCTCAATTCAATTCAATTCAAGGGCTTTATTGGCATGGGAAACATGTGTTAACATTGCCAAAGCAAGTGAGGTAGATAGTATATAAAGTGAAATAAACAATAAAATGAACAGTAAACATTACACATACAGAAGTTTCAAAACAATAAAGACATTACAAATGTCATATTATATACAGTGCCTTGCGAAAGTATTCGGCCCCCTTGAACTTTGCGACCTTTTGCCACATTTCAGGCTTCAAACATAAAGATATAAAACTGTATTTTTTTGTGAAGAATCAACAACAAGTGGGACACAATCATGAAGTGGAACGACATTTATTGGATATTTCAAACTTGTTTAACAAATCAAAAACTGAAAAATCGGGCGTGCAAAATTATTCAGCCCCTTTACTTTCAGTGCAGCAAACTCTCTCCAGAAGTTCAGTGAGGATCTCTGAATGATCCAATGTTGACTTAAATGACTAATGATGATAAATACAATCCACCTGTGTGAAATCAAGTCTCCGTATAAATGCACCTGCACTGTGATAGTCTCAGAGGTCCGTTAAAAGCGCAGAGAGCATCATGAAGAACAAGGAACACACCAGGCAGGTCCGAGATACTGTTGTGAAGAAGTTTAAAGCCGGATTTGGATACAAAAAGATTTCCCAAGCTTTAAACATCCCAAGGAGCACTGTGCAAGCGATAATATTGAAATGGAAGGAGTATCAGACCACTGCAAATCTACCAAGACCTGGCCGTCCCTCTAAACTTTCAGCTCATACAAGGAGAAGACTGATCAGAGATGCAGCCAAGAGGCCCATGATCACTCTGGATGAACTGCAGAGATCTACAGCTGAGGTGGGAGACTGTCTATAGGACAACAATCAGTCGTATATTGCACAAATCTGGCCTTTATGGAAGAGTGGCAAGAAGAAAGCCATTTCTTAAAGTTATCCATAAAAAGTGTTGTTTAAAGTTTGACACAAGCCACCTGGGAGACACACAAAATCTACAATGGAATGGTTCAAAAATAAACATATCCAGGTGTTAGAATGTCAAAGTCCAGACCTGAATCCAATCGAGAATCTGTGGAAAGAACTGAAAACTGCTGTTCACAAATGCTCTCCATTCAACCTCACTGAGCTCGAGCTGTTTTGCAAGGAGGAATGGGAAAAAATTTCAGTCTCTCGATGTGCAAAACTGATGGAGACAAACCCCAAGCGACTTACAGCTGTAATCGCAGCAAAAGGTGGCACTACAAAGTATTAACTTAAGGGGGCTGAATAATTTTGCACGCCCAATTTTTCAGTTTTTGATTTGTTAAAAAAGTTTGAAATATCCAACACATATCGTTCCACTTCATGATTGTGTCCCACTTGTTGTTGATTCTTCACAAAAAAATACAGTTTTATATCTTTATGTTTGAAGTGTAAAATGTGGCAAAACGTCGCAAAGTTCAAGGGGGCCGAATACTTTCGCAAGGCACTGTATATACAGTGTTTTAACAATGTACAAATGGTAAAGGACACAAGATAAAATAAATAAGCATAAATATGGGTTGTATTTACAATGGTGTTTGTTCTTCACTGGTTGCCCTTTTCTCGTGGCAACAGGTCACAAATCTTGCTGCTGTGATGGCACACTGTGGAATTTCACCCAGTAGATATGGGAGTTTTTCAAAATTGGATTTGTTTTAGAATTCTTTGTGGATCTGTGTAATCTGAGGGAAATATGTCTCTCTAATATGGTCATACATTGGGCAGGAGGTTAGGAAGTGCAGCTCAGTTTCCACCTCATTTTGTGGGCAGTGAGCACATAGCCTGTCTTCTCTTGAGAGCCATGTCTGCCTACGGCGGCCTTTCTCAATAGCAAGGCTATGCTCACTGAGTACAAAGTCAAAGCTTTCCTTAATTTTGGGTCAGTCACGGTGGTCAGGTATTCTGCCGCTGTGTACTCTCTGTGTAGGGCCAAATAGCATTCTAGTTTGCTCTGTTTTTTGTTAATTACTTGACACATTGGAAAGAATTATCTTTTTGTTTTCTCATGATTTGGTTGGGTCTAATTGTGCTGCTGTCCTGGGGCTCTGTAGGGTGTGTTTGTGTTTGCGAACAGAGCCCCAGGACCAGCTTGCTTAGGGGACTCTTCTCCAGGTTAATCTCTCTGTAGGTGATGGCTTTGTTGTGGAAGGTTTGGGAATCGCTTCCTTTTAGGTGGTTATAGAATTTAACAGCTATTTTCTGGATTTTGATAATTAGTGGGTATCGGCCTAATTCTGTTCTGCATGCATTATTTGGTGTTCTACGTTGTACACGGAGGATATTTTTGCAGAATTCTGCGTGCAGAGTCTCAATTTGGTGTTTGTCCCATTTTGTGAAGTCTTGGTTGGTGAGCGGACCCCAGACCTCACAACCATAATGGGCAATGGGCTCTATGACTGATTCAAGTATTTTTAGCCAAATCCTAATTGGTATGTTGAAATGTATGTTCCTTTTGATGGCATAGAATGCCCTCTCCCTCTATCCTCTCTCTCTATCCTCTCTCTCCTTGCTCTCTATATGTCTCTCTCCTCTCTCTCTATCCTCTCTCTCTCTATCTATCTCTCTATCCTCTCTCTCTCTCTCTCTCTACTCTCTCTATCTTCTCTCCTCTCTCTCTATCCTCTCTCTTTCCTCTCTCTCTATCCTCTCTCTCCTCTCTCTCTATCCTCTCTCTCTCCCTATCCTCTCTCCTCTCTCTATCCTATCTCTCTCCTCTCTCTCTATCCTCTCTATCCTCTCTCTCCGCTCTCTCTCCGCTCTATCCTCTCTCTCTCCGCTCTATCCTCTCTCTCCACTCTATCCTCTCTCTCTCCACTCTATCCTCTCTCTCCTCTCTCTCTCTCCTCTCTCTCTCTCTCTCTCTCTATCCTCTCTCTCTCCCTATCCTCTCTCCTCTCTCTATCCTATCTCTCTCCTCTCTCTCTATCCTCTCTCTATCCTCTCTCTCCGCTCTCTCTCCGCTCTATCCTCTCTCTATCCTCTCTCTATCCTCTCTCTCCTCTCTCTCTCTCTCTCTCTCTCTCCTCTCTCTCTATCCTCTCTCTCTCCCTATCCTCTCTACTCTCTCTATCCTATCTCTCTCTATCCTCTCTCTATCCTCTCTCTCCGCTCTCTCTCCGCTCTATCCTCTCTCTCTCCGCTCTATCCTCTCTCTCTCCACTCTATCCTCTCTCTCTCTCCTCTCTCTCTCTCCTCTCTCTCTCCTCTCTCTCTATCCTCTCTCTCTATCCTCTCTCTCTCCTCTCTCTCTATCCTCTCTCTCTATCCTCTCTATCCTCTCTCTCTATCCTCTCTCTCTATCCTCTCTCTCCCCTCCCCTCCCTCTCTCCTCTCGCTCTCTGAGAACAGATGAAAGGAAAACACACTTCAGGTCAAGCTACCGGGACTAAATGAGCCCAGAGCCCAGAGCCTAGAGATGCATCCCAAATGGCAGATTGGCACTCTGACACTCTCTGGGTTTTACTTTTGTTTCCCATAGTGAATTTTGGAGGTTGAAGTTCAGGGGTTTTGATGTGCTGTGGAGCTTATTAGTGGCTTTTCTCTGAGTGTTGAAGGAGAGGATGGGAACATCAAAAAGCAGCCAGGCCTGATTTGAGATTTGATCATGTTCCTACACCAGCCAGTGAGTCACACTCTGTCTCTCTTGGTCTCTGGTACTTAACAGTTCTAGTGGGAGGCACTGCAGAGAACACCTGTGGTATCATTGACGTAAATACTCTACTGTAAGCTGTAGGTGTGTGCTGTTAGTGAATACAGTGACCGACCCTCTGTGAGCATCCTTGACAGATGTTTGGGGCTTGCTCTCTTGCCTTTTCTGAGAATGTAGTGTTTGGCGAACAAAAGTGTCTGTTTCGGTTCTAGACTGCAGCTACAAATAAAGTGGCCATGCAGGCTGTCTATAGTAGGAATAGCGAAGTCATTTCCAGCTCAAATATTGCTGCTAAAAAGCCACAGTAATCCTTACAAAAAGTAGCTATTTGCAGCTTCACTGTAAAATGTAGGAATGTTCATTCAATTAGTTCATCTGAAATTGTTACTAAGTAACATGTTCGCGGCAAACAGAACCCTTGTTGAACTCATCTCAGATCAGGAGACTGTAAGCCACAGGTGTCAAACTCATTCCACAGAGGGCTGAGTGTCTGTGGGTTTTCACTCCTCTCTTGTACTTGATTGATGAATTAAGGTCGCTAATTAGTAAGGAACTCCCTCATCTGGTTGTCTAGGTCTTAATTGAAAGGAAAAACCAAAAAGCAGCAGACACTAGGCCCTCTGTGGAATCAGTTTGACACCCCTGATGTAAGACAACACACACACACAAACACGCCTGGCTGAGCTCACAATGGAACAGTCTAACAGAGTGATGGTGTTTTTATTACCTTTTAACAGATTATAATAGTCTGCTAAATGCCCTGTCTGCTGTCTCTCACACAGATGGAGGCTGAACCCTAATCCCCATTCTTGAAGCCTTCCTGCAGCAGTGTGTGTGTCCCAAATTATACCCTATTCCCTATATAGTGCACTAGTTTTGACCAGAGATCGCATGGGTTCTGGTCATTAGTAATGCATTATAAAGGAAATAGGGTGCAATTTGGGATGCAAACAGTGTTTCAGGGTGTAGAGGTTTCCATTCATGTTTCCATGAACCTTCACATTCATTATTTTTCCTTCACTCTCTGTCTCTCTCTCTCTCTCTCTCTGTCTCCATCTCTCTCTCCCCCTCTGCCACCCTCTCTTTTTTCATGATACTTCACAATAATTTTCCCGTCTACAATACCTGTGGGAGTGTTCAGTAAGTGTAACCTGATAGATGGCTAGCCGCTGATGTTTCTAACACGCCGTAACCCTGCAGTGTTTTAATGGGTCTGTCCAAGACACTGTCCAGGACACGTGCGTGCATGTATGTGTATTTTTCTCCCCAGAATACTGGCTGGGGAAAGACAGGGATTCACTCAAAGTTGAGTTGATGCTAAGTGGCTTCCATGTGGGAGGATTTATTATTCCAACAAAACTCACACGCGCATGCACACACATACACACACACACTCTAACCGGTGCCATAGGGAGCCAATCTTAACAACTTTCTCCTTAATCTCATTCCCTTTTATAAACCAGCTAATTAAAATTAAGATGACTTTTCCTCCGTAAAAAAAAATACAAAAAAGCTTATCATGATCATAAATGTTGATCCAATGTCTAATTGGTATCATTAATTGGGTACTGCTGAAAGATAGATTGGCTGGCTGATTTAATGTGTATATATCCACTGGCAGCGTTGCTGTATTCATTCATATTCATACAGTAGATGATTGAGACCAGTTATCTGTGCTGCCAATTACAGTTCCATGGAATTACATTTTGAATAAAAAATTCCCAACATTCCCGACATTTGAGACCAGTATCTTCACTCTTAGAAAAATGGGTTCCAAAAGAGTTCTCTGGCTGTCACCATAGGAGAACCCTTTTTAGTTCCAGGTTGAAACATTTTTGGTTCCAGGTAAAAAAAAAAAATTGTCCCAGGTAGAGCTCTTTTGGGTTCCAAGTAGAATCCTCTATGGAAAGGGTTCTACATAGAACTCAAAAAGGTTCTACCTGGAACCAAAAATGGTTCTTCAAAGGATTCTGCTGTGGGGACAGCTGAACAATCCTTTTATGTTCTAGATAGCAGCTTAGTAGTAATGTTATGTCTAACTAGGAATGATTTTTCTCCTCTAGCATATATCCCAACTATTTTATTCATCCCACAATTCATACACATTGTATATATGAATACACATATTTGTGTATTATTTGTATAAACTACTGAAACAGGGAATAATTATTATTCCTTAGTGTATGGCATTGCATCAAATAATGACTCAAATAATGTATTTAATAATTCATACATACATGAATTTAATATATAGATATTGGAAAGATGTCACTGGAGAGGATGGCTGACGTTTTACGTGCTCCTAACCAACTGTGCTATTTTGTTAGTTAAAAAAAACACGTATTGTGTACATAATGTTGCTGCTACTGTCTCTTATGACCGAAAATAACTTCTGGACATCAGAACAGCGATTACTCACCATGAACTGGAAGAAGCTTTTTCCTTTAACAAGTCCGGCAAGAAGGATATACTGCTTTCCCGGGAACCAGCCCAAATCCCCGTCGTTTGCGTGAAGAAAGGATGGAGGAAAAGAGGGCGCATTCTGAGAATCCGTAGGCAAGCGAGTAAACTCCTACTGCCATCTGTTCTACTGGCTAACATGCAATCATTGGAAAATAAAATTGATAACCAATGATTACGATTATCCTACCAACGGGACATTAAAAACTGCGCAATGTCTAATATTAAAGAAGTCTCGAGGTATTGCTCGCCTGAGGTAGAGTACCTTATGATAAGCTGTAGACAACACTATCTACCAAGAGAGTTCTCATCTGTATTATTCGTAGATATCTATTTGCCACCACAGACCAACGCTGGCACTAAGACCTCACTCAACCAACTCTATAAGGCCATAAGCAAACAAGAAAATGCTCATCCAGAAGCGGCGCTCCTAGTGGACGGGGACTTTAATGTAGGTAAACTTAAATCAGTTTGACCACATTTTTACCAGCATGTCACGTGCAACCAGAGGGGGAAAAAAACTCTAGACCACCTTTACTCCACACACAGAGATGCATACAAAGCAAATCTGACCATAATTCTATCTTCCTGATTCCTGCTTACAAGCAAAAACTAAAGCAGGAAGTAACAGTGACTCGCTCAATACAGAAGTGGTCAGATGACGCGGATGCTACACTACAGGACGGTTTTGCTAGCACAGACTAGAATATGTTCCGGGATTCATCCAATGGCATTGAGGGGTGTTCCACCTCAGTTATCGGCTTCATCAATAAGTGCATCGACGACGTCGTCCCCACAGTGACAGTACGTACATATCCCAACCAGAACAAGAAGCCATGGATTACAGGCAACATCCGCATCGAGCTAAAGGAGCGCTCAAGGAGCGGGACACTAATCTAGACGCTTATAAGAAATCCCGCTTTGCCCTCAAACGAACCATCAAACAAGCAAAGCGTCGATACAGGATTAAGATTGAATCCTACTACACCGGCTCTGATGCTCGTCAGATGTGGCAGGGCTTGTAAACTATTACTGACTACAAAGGGAAACCCAGACGCAAGCTGCCCAGTGATGCGAGCCTACCAGACGAGCTAAATTGCCTTTTATGCTCGCTTCGAGGCAAGCAACACTAAAGCATGCACGAGAGCACTAGCTGTTCTGGATGACTGTGTGATCACGCTCTCGGTAGCCGATGTGAGTAAGACCTTTAAACAGGTCAACATTCACAAAGCACCAAGGCCAAACGGATTACCAGGACATGTACTCAGAGCATGCGTGGACCAACTGGCACTGACATGTCTTCACTGACATGTTCAATCTTTCCCGACCGAGTCTGTAATACCTAAATGTTTCAAACAGACCACCATAGTACCTGTACCCAAGGAAGCAAAGTTAACCTGCCTAAATGATTACCGGTAGCCATGAAGTGCTTTGAAAGGCTGGTCATGGCTCACATCAACAGCATCCTCCCGTATACCCGAGACCACTCCAATTTTCATACCGCCCCAACAGATCCACAGATGACGCAATCCCAATCGCACTCCACACTGCCCTTTCCCACCTGGACAAAGGGAATATATACGTGAGAATGCTGTTCATTGACTACAGCTCAGCGTTCAACACCATAGTGTCCATGAAGCTCATTGATAAGCTAAGGACCCTGGGACCAAACACCTCCATCTGCAACTGAATCCTGGACTTCCTGACGGGCCGCCCCCAGGTGGAAAGGGTAGCCAACAAAACGTCTGCCACGCTGATCCTCAACACTGTGTCCCTCAGGGGTGTGTACTTAGTCCCCTCCTGTACTCCCTGTTCACTCACAACTTCAACACCATCATTACATTTGCTGATGACACAACAGTGGTTTTATTTATTTAACCTTTATTTTACTAGGCAAGTCAGTTAAGAACAAATTCTTATTTTCAATGACAGCCTAGTAACAGTGGGTTAACTGCCTGTTCAGGGGCAGTTGCAACCTTTCGGTTACTAGTCCAATGCTCTAACCACTAGGCTATGCTGCCGCCCCTGCAAAAGATGAGACAGCCTATAGGGAGGAGGTCAGAGAACTGGCAGTCTGGTGCCAGGACATCAACCTCTTCCTCAATTTGAGCAAGACAAAGGAGCTGATCTGGACTACAGGAAAATGCGGACTGAACAGGCCCCCATTAACATCGACTGGGCTGTAGTGGAGCTAAAAATTGATAAAATTGATTGATAAATTGATAAAATTGATTTTTTCCAATATATTTTTGGGGTTTCTACATGATTAGATATTTGTTATCTCATAGTTTTGATATCTTCACTATTATTCTACAATGTAGAAAAGGTGTGTCCAAACTTTTGACTTGCACTGTATGTATGTATTTAGTTATTAATGTTTGATTCAACCGCTAATACATATACAGTAATTGTATACGTACATGTAAATATATACAGTATATTCATCTATATTCTCTGTCTGCTAAGTACCTTTGTTAGATGTTGCATTTTTTCATATTTGATGTGTCTTTAATCTACCCTTGAAAGTCTAATAGGTTATTTCAAGGTCTTCAAAAGACAGGTTGAGCCCGGAGGGAGAAATTGACTTGAAACAAAAACAACATGAAGTGAGCAACAACTTTACAATTAATGATAATTAATAAATGAATCAGCAAGAACATCAAATTCATTCCATGAATAATACATAACAAGGAGGGAGGATTGGCTGTATCTGTTTTGCATATTTGAATTACACAATCATAATCACACCATTATGAATAGTTGTTATTATAATTATTTATCCATGTTAATCAGCATATAGTATGTCTCATATATGTTTTTTTTTGTAGATATTTAAGCAATAAGGCCCAAGGTGGTGTGGTATATGGCCAATATACCACTTCTAAATGTGTCTGGATACAGCCCTCAGGCTTTATTGCTTAAATATCTACCAATGAAACATATATGACACATACTATATTCTGATCAACATGTATAAATAATTATAGGTACCTTTTTGCTATTATAAACTGGTTACCCATGGTACACAGTCTGATATACCACAGCTGTCAGCCAATCATCATTCAGGGCTCGAACCACCCTGTTTATAATATTTTATAAATATTATTAAATTGGAATCACCCTGTTTATAATATCTTATAAATATTATTCAATTGCAAAATTCTAATTTGTTGTAGTTTTTTTTACCTCCAGGGCTTTCACTGTTTTTACTGTACATTTGAAAGAACTGATGATAGCTTATTAACAGAAGGACTTCTGCTTATCATACTAAATATGTCAAGTAGAAACACACACACATTCACACATCGTGATCACTATAACTCATTAAAGGAAAATCAACTGAAATATGTGAATGATTTGAATCAAAGGAGGGTCTGACAGTCAGTGATTCCTTCTGTCCTTACCTTGATAAAGTGAATACACAAACCAAGATAGAAGATACTTACTCATTCCCCAGCCATACTCTGATCTTCTCTCCTCCTCTCTGATCTTCTCGTATTTCATCTTGTCTGTGCGATAAAGGGGTGACCCGGGTCACTTCCTGCCTATGACCAAGGTCATTTCCTGTCTACACAGCGTAGGTTGTGATTGGGTAAGCTGTCTGATGACCTGCCTGGCCTATCAACCCAGCCGCGGTCTGTGTGTGGTTGTATGTGTGTGTGTATGTGGGTGTGGTTGTGTGTGTGTGCCACAATATCAAGTCAAATTAAATGTTATTTGTCACATGCTGGTATTCATTATTGATCCCCAATAGCTGCTGCCATTCGTTTACTCCAAGCAGTTTAGTCTCCTGGACAATTTCCACATGATTAATTCAATATTTATTTGAGATTTAGTGAATGATTTGTCTCAAATACAATGCTTTTAGTTTTTGAAATATTTATGACCAACTTACAGTTTCTTGATAACCATTATGAAACTGACCGCAGCTTTTTGTTAAGTGTTGCAGTGATTTCACTTGCTGTGGTAGCTGACATGTATAGTGTTGAGTTATCAACAGGCTTTACTCAGAGTCAGTGGCAGGTCATTAGAAAAAAGTAAGGGGCCTAGACAGCTGCCCTGGGGGATGCCTGACTCTACCTGGATTATGTTAGAGAGGCTTCCATTAAAGAAAACCCTCTGTGTTCTGTTAGACAGGTAACTCTTGATCCACAATATAGCAGGAGATGTAAAGCTACATTTTCCAGTAGCAGATTATGATCGATAATATCAAAAGCTGCACTGAAGTCTAACAAAACAGCTCCCACAATCTTTTTATTATCAATTTCTCTTAGCCAATCATCAGTCATTTTTGTATGTTCCGTACATGTTGATTGCCCTTCCCTATAAGCGTGCTGAAAATCTGTTGTTAATTTGTTTACTGTGAAATAGCGTTGTATCTGGTCAAACAACATTTTTTCCAAAAGTTTACTAAGGGTTAGTAACAGCCTGATTAGTTGGCTGTTTGAGACAGTAAAGGGTGCTTTGCTAGTCTTGGGTAGCTGAATGACTTCTGCTTCCCTTAATTTTGAGGGCACAAACTTTCCTGTATGGAAAATAGGAGTGGCAATATTGTCCCATATCATCCTCAGTCATTTTCCATCCAAGTTGTCAGACCCAGGTGGCTTGTCATTGTTGATAGACAACACTACATTTTTTATTTTTTCCACACTCACTTTACAGAATTCAAAATGGCAATGCTTGTCTTTCATAATTTGGTCAGTTATGCTTGGATGTGTAGTGCCAGCGTTTGTTGCTGGCATGTCATTCTTAGATTTGTTAATCTTGCCAATGAAAAAGTAATTCAAGTTGTTGCCTAAATCAGTGGGTTTTGTGATGAATGAACCATCTGATTCAAATAATGTTGGAGCCGAGTTCACTCCAAAGCTTTTTACTATCATTCTTTATATAATTTGTTGTTGGCTGTGCAGTCAGACTTATTTGCCATTCCCTTTGCCTTATCCCTCTCAACCATATACATTTTCAATTCCTCATCAATTTACAGTAATTTCATTCATGGGTGCATGCTTATAAGTAACATATAAGTAACAGGAATAAGCAATTTCATAAATGTGTCAAGTGCAGCATCTGGTTGCTCCTCATTACACACCACAGACCAACAAATATTCTTTACATCTTTGACATAGGGATCACTGCAAAACATATTGTATGACCTCTTATAAACTATATTAGGCCCAGCCTTTAGAACTTTGGTTTTCCTAGATATGGCTATTATATTGTGTTCACTACATCTGATGGATTTGGATAGAGCTTTAAAGAAGATTTTTGCAACATTAGTAAAGATGTTATCAGTACATGTGGATGATTTCAACAGGTGTAGACTAATGGGTTCTTTTCCAAAAATGCAGAGTTGAAGATAAAAAATAAAATAGAAGTAGTGACATGAGGAATAAATACACGGTGAATAACGAATAACAATAACAAGTCAATTAACATGACTATATACAGGGAGTACCAGTATCGAGTCGATGTGCACGGGTACGAGGTAATTGAGGTAGCCACTACATGGGCAAAAGTATGTGGACACATTTATTTCAACCAGACTATTGCAGACAGGTGTACAAAATCGAGCACACAGCCATGCAATCTCCATAAACAAACATTGGCATTAGAATGTTCCGTACTGAAGAGCTCAGTGACATTCAACGTGGCACCGTCATAGGATGCCACCTTTCCAACCAGTCAGTTCGTCAAATTTCTGTCCTGCTAGAGCTGGCCTGGATAACTGTAAGTGCTGTTATTGTGAGGTGGAAACATCCAGGAGCAACAACAGCTCAGCCGCGAAGTGGTAGGCCACACAAGCTCACAGAACGGGACCGCTGAATACTGAAGCGCGTAGTGTGTAAAAATGGTCTGTCCTCGGAAGGAACTCGGTCACTACCGAGTTCCAAACTGCCTCCTGAAGTAAAGTCAGCACAAGAACTGTTCGTTGGGAGCTTCATGAAATGGGTTTCCATCGCCGTGCAGCCGCACACAAGTCTAAGATCACCATGTGCAATGCCAAGCGTCAGCTGGAGTGGTGTAAAGCTCGCCAACATTGGACTCTGGAGCACTGGAAACACATTCTCTGGAGTGATAAATCATGCTTCACCGTCTGGCAGTCTGACGGACTAAACTGTTCTGGGCTGTTTTTCATGGCTCAGGCCCCTTAGTTCCAGTGAAGGGAAATCTTAACGCTACAGTATACAATGACATTCTATACGATTCTGTGGTCTTCCAACTTTGTGGCAACAGTTTGGAGAAGGCCCTTTCCTGTTTCAGTATGACGATACCCTCGTGCTCAAAGTGATGTCCATACAGAAATGGTTTGTTGAGATTGGTGTGGAAGAACTTGAATGGCCTGTACAGACCCCTGACCTCAACCCCATCGAACACCTTTGGGATGAATTGGAACGCCGACTGCGAACCGGGCCTAGTCGCCCAACATCAGTGCCCGGTCTCACTAATGCTCCTGTGGCTGAATGGAAGCAAGTCCCCACAGCAATGTTCCAACATCTAGGGAAATGGCTTCCCAGAAGAGCGGAGGCTTTTATAGCTGCATGTGTGTGTTGTCTGTGAAACCAATAGGAGACAGCAACACCGTTTTATAGTATATTTGGGTTATTAGTTATCAGGAGATTAGCTAAGGCCTGTGGAGAAATCATATTCAATATCTATGTGTCATGGAACTCAAGCTATAAATAGTCTTACAGAAAAACTAAATTCCAGTATCATGTAGTGGCCTAAACCTACTGATGTTACATTGAACTGGGTGAATGGAATATGCACGACACTCATTCAATATGCTGTAATAGAAATAAGGCCATATTTTAAAAAAAAAACTCCCATAACCACCACTGGTGTGCGTGAGCGTGAGCGTGTGCGTGTGTGTGTGTGTGTGTGTGTGTGTGTGTGTGTGTGTGTGTGTGTGTGTGTGTGTGTGTGTGTGTGTGTGTGTGTGTGTGAATTAACAATAGATTGGTGTAGAGATCTGCCGGATGAGAAACAATACTGAACAGTTCCAAAGGGAGATAACACAATAGGAGATCGCTTTATGGAAATAATTCAATTTTCACTGCTCACAGACACACACACACACAGTCCATACATCAAGTCTGTTTTAATGTTTAATGTTTTAATGTCACGTGTACAAGTACAATGCCTTTCTAGCTCTATACTCATCAATGCAATAATCAATAACAATGTAATACTAAAAATAACAAGGTAGAACAAAAACACATGAGATATAAAAATAAGAAATAAGAAGAACACGATGAAGTAAGTAAGTATAGTATATACAGGGTCAGTTCCAGTACAATGTGCAGGGATACTGGAGTGATGGAAGTAGATATACTGTATATAGTGGCAAAGATATATGATAAGCAGAGTAGCAGCAAATGGTTCATCATTTGCACACACTGCATATAGATTTTTTTCTATTGTGTTATTGACTGTACGCTTGTTTATTCCACGTGTAACTCTGTGTTGTTGTTTTTGTCGCACTGCTTTGCTTTATCTTGGCCAGGTAAGCAGTTGTAAATGAGAACTTGTTCTCAACTAGCCTACCTGGTTAAATAAAGGTGATTTTTTTTTTTTAAATAAAAGGTATATGGTAATTGTATGTGAGTGTGTGTGTGTGTGTGTGTGTGTGTAGAGTCAATATAAATGTTTGTGTATATTATATGTTAGCAAATTACGGAGTGAGTGTTTGTGTGTGTGTTGAAGTGACAGTGTGCGTACTGTTTATTTATTTAATTTGTTATTTCACCTTTAACCAGGTAGGCCAGTGATGGGCTATTTACATATGGGCTATGTACAGGTTCAGTGATCTGTGAGCTGCTCTAACAGCTGATGCTTAAAGTTATTGAGAGAGATATGAGTCTCCAGCTTCAGTGATTTTTACAATTCTTTCCAGTCATTGGCAGCAGAGAACTGGCAGGAAAGGCGGCCAAAGAAGGATAGGCTTTGGGGATGACCAGTGAAATATACCTGCTGGAGCGCGTGCTACGGGTGGGTGCTGCTATGGTGACCAGTGAGCTGAGATAAGGCGGGGCTTTACCTAGCAAATACTTATCGATGACCTGGAGCCAGTGGGTTTGGCGACAAATATGAAGCGAGGGCCAGCCAACGAGGGCATACAGGTCGCCGTGGTGGGTAGTATATGGGGCTTTTTTGACAAAACGGATGGCACTGTGATAGACTACATCCAATTTGCTGAGTAGTGTTGGAGGCTATTTTATAAGTGACATCGCCAAAGTCAAGGATTGGTCGGATAGTCAGTTTTACGAGGGTATGTTTGGCAGCACGAGTGAAAGATGCCACATATTCTAAGTCAGAACCGTCCAGAGTAGTGATGCTGGACAGGTGGGCAGGTGCAGGCAGCGATCGGTTGAAGAGCATGCATTTCGTTTTACGTGGATTTATGAGCAGTTGGAGGCCACGGAAGGAGAGTTGTATGGCATTGAAGCTCGTCTGGAGGTTTGTTAACACAGTGTCCAAAGAAGGGCCAAAAGTATACAGAATGGTGTCATCTGCATAGAGGTGGATCAGAGAATCACCAGCAGCAAGAGCGACATCATTGATGTATATATACAGAGAAAAGAGTCGGCCCGAGAATTGAACCCTGTGGCATCCCCATAAAGAGTGCCAGAGGTCTGGACAACAGGCCCTCCGATTTGACACACTGAACTCTGTCTGAGAAGTAGTTGGTGAACCTGACTTGCCTAGTTAAATAAAGGTTAAATAAATGTAAAAAAAGGAAAAATAGAAATGATACCAAAGTAATATTTCCTGCGTGCTGTACAGCTTAACTGGAAAGATAAATATTTTACTAAACGGTATACTGTACATTTGCAGAAGCATTGCAGGCCAAAGATAGTATATATCCCTACATAATATATAGTTTGTTAAAATAGAGCCACAGATGTCTGAATCTACATCCGTGGTGAAAAATACTGACCATCTGCAGAGTGTGTATACCAGAGGAGGCTTGTGGGAGGAGCTATAGGATGACGGGCTGGAATGGATGTTTGACTTCATTCCATTTACTCCATTCCAGCCATTACAATGAGCCAGTCCTCCAATAGCTCCTGCCACCAGCCTCCTCTGGCATACACACTCTCTGTAGATAATCAGTATTTTTCAGCACGGATGTAGATTCAGACATCTGTTGTTAAGGCCTACGTCACCCTCAGTGGGAAGTGATAGCAGACAGGTGGATCCCGTGGTCATCACACACACCAGGGTGAAAACCTTCTCCTCACATCATCCAGCCCTTACAGGAAGTTGAGTGATGGCGTGCTATGGATGATTTGTCCTTCAATTGGGATGAGGAGTTTCCAGGACGACCGCTTTATGAGTCAAAGTCAGAGCGGCGGCAGCTCCTTTCCATCCTTCCATTACTTCCTGGTTCCCTTATGCCAGCTCAGTTCCTCTCCTTTCCGCTCTCTCCTAGCACCATGTGTTATCTCCACTCCATCATACGACCATTATACAACTATCACACAGGACTTCAACTGTGATGGGACTTAGGGGCTGTTCCTCCTTATTCCTCCTGTTAAATCAGTTCCTCTCATCCGTGTGTAATCTCCTACACACCATCATCATAAACCATTACACAACCATTATCCAGTCTGGTCTGGTTCTAACCCTGTAAAGCAGGGGGTTCCTCCCACTGTTCAGTGCCCTGTGACATCTTCAACCTGGAGAGTAACTCTACTGTCAGCACTCTGTCAGAGCCGTAGAGATGTGTGTGCCAGTGTGTGTGTGTATGTGCATGCGTGTCCGTGCGTCAGCAGCCTGTCAAGCTATGTCAGAGCCAGTTGGTAAGACCATTAACTCTGTGTGATCGAGATCAGATGACCCCATTTAGATGAAGAATAGGAGTCTTAATGCAAAGTACCTGTGGGGCGTAGTGGGCCGAATGGTTTATCCATTTCCTCAAGTTGTTTCCTCGCAGTTCAACTGAATGATAAAGACACTGACATAAGTTCAACATGCCACACGCTGGCGTGCTGAACTGTGTGACATTTTGAGGGCAGTGCCCTCCAACCCTCAGGTGTCTCTCTTAGTGTTTTTCAACTGTGTGTCCCCTTCGCCCAAAAGTGTGCACTTGCACACTCCCCAAGTGCACACTTTGAGAACTGGGATGTAGCTCACACTTTGAGAACTGGGATGTAGCTCATACCAACCACGTTTCACCAATGTCACTGTGATGGTGTCTTTCAGAAGGAACAGTGCACCCCCAGAGTGCGAGAGTAGAAAGTAATATAATAGTAATTTATTGGTCATCACAGAACAATTTTAGGAGAAGCACAGGGTCAGCCAGAGTGCAGCAAGCCCCTGTAGTGATCTGCTTCTCCAGTCGAAAGAGGGTTTAACCTTTTATACTGCTGATAACACAGCCTCTGGCCTTGCTTCATCCCACATGAAACCATATAATGTGTTCCCTACATGGTTATAGACAAGAAGTGCTGAACTCTCCATTCAGAACCCAGTACTACCTACAGGTTATAGACAAGAAGTGCTGAACTCTCCATTCAGAACCCAGTCCTACCTACAGGTTATAGACAAGAAGTGCTGAACTCTCCATTCAGAACCCAGTCCTACCTACAGGTTATAGACAAGAAGTGCTGAACTCTCTATTCAGAACCCAGTCCTACCTACAGGTTATAGACAAGAAGTGCTGAACTCTCCATTCAGAACCCAGTCCTACCTACAGGTTATAGACAAGAAGTGCTGAACTCTCCATTCAGAACCCAGTCCTACCTACAGGTTATAGACAAGAAGTGCTGAACTCTCTATTCAGAACCCAGTCCTACCTACAGGTTATAGACAAGAAGTGCTGAACTCTCTATTCAGAACCCAGTCCTACCTACAGGTTATAGACAAGAAGTACTGAACTCTCCATTCAGAACCCAGTCCTACCTACAGGTTATAGACAAGAAGTGCTGAACTCTCTATTCAGAACCCAGTCCTACCTACAGGTTATAGACAAGAAGTACTGAACTCTCCATTCAGAACCCAGTCCTACCTACAGGTTATAGACAAGAAGTGCTGAACTCTCCATTCAGAACCCAGTCCTACCTACAGGTTATAGACAAGAAGTGCTGAACTCTCCATTCAGAACCCAGTACTACCTACAGGTTATAGACAAGAAGTGCTGAACTCTCCATTCAGAACCCAGACCTACCTACAGGTTATAAGAAAGTGCTCTTTCAGTATTTCTCCAGTAGGAGAAGGCCTGCGTTTCTAAGTCACCCCCCAAAATAAACCAAAAACACTATAGTAAATACTACAGTAATTTCTGCAAAAATACTACAGTATATTACACTCTGCAGAAACACTACTGAAAATAATTCAGTATACTACAGTCTGCAAAAACACTACATTAATTACTATAGTATATACTACTGTTTTCTTTCACTACAGCATTTATAGTATAGTTAACTGTAAATACTACAGTATACTACAGTATTACAGACTTCAGTCCGCAAAAAAACTACATTGAAGAATAGAGTAAAGTCTGCAAAAACACTACATTGAATACTAGAGTAGAGTTCGCAAAAATACTACAGTGAATACTAGAGTATATAAATATAGTAATACTACAGTATTTGACCGTAGTATAATATGCCATTTTTTTATATGGGACATCCAGAACAGAGCTATTATAGCCTCTGGCCTTGCTTCATACCCAGAACAGAGCTAATTAAACTTTCAGTGGCCCTTCAACAGCAGCCGTTTCCTCAATCAGAACATCCCCACTACTAGGTTGCGTCACATATGGCACCCTATTCCCTATGGGCCCTGGTCAAAGGTAGTGCGCTATAAACAGGGCAGGGTGTCATTTGTGACTCAGCCCTACACTTTAGTTTCAGACATCCCTCTTACTGATCGAGCCTAAAACCTTTTGAAAGTGCTGTGTGTAGCAGAGGAGAATGCACTCCAATTTTGAGTAAGGGTTATGTACCTAGCACTGGTTGAGGTGTGTGTGTGTGTGTGTGTGTGTGTGTGTGTGTGTGTGTGTGTGTGTGTGTGTGTGTGTGTGTGTGTGTGTGTGTGTGTGTGTGTGTGTGTGTGTGTGTGTGTGTGTGTGTGTGTGTGTGTGTGTGTGTGTGTGAGAGCAGTGATAGATGCAGTTCTTTTAATACAATAGCTTTGTAGGTCACTCCGTAGAGAGAAGAGGAGCTCTACTCTACTCAGCCCCGCTGCTCCTGCCAAGCCTGAGTAGCCCAGCCCTCAGACACTCACACGCACTCACTCACTCACTCACTCACAGAAACACACACATATATAGAAACTTACACACACACACGCACACACGCACTCACAGAAACACACACATACAGAAAGTTACACACACACACACAGAAAGTTACACACACACACACACACACACACACACACACACACACACACACACACACACACACACACACACACAGGAACATAGAACCTTTAAAGAGGGGGATTTGAAAAGGTCAGGGAAGAGGAAGAGAGAATGCTAATAGAGGAGAGCATGAAGCTGCTAGAGGTCAGAATGTCAAGGGAGGTTTATTTCTCCCTCTTCATCCTTCATTTCTTAATTTCATAACACTCTGTCATCTATCTCATCTCCGTTCTTCGTGCATGGCTCTTACAACGGCAGTATAATGCGCTCGATTCCTGGAACCATCCGTACGTCAAATGTATGCACTCATGACTGTAAGTTGCTTTGGATAAAAGCGTCAGCTAAATGGCATATATTATATTAAATGATCCTGTTTGGATCATGAGGTTGTTATTAGTTGTAACGGTTGAAGAGAAGACATCCATTTACGTGGGGCCGATTTCATCGACAGATTATGTCCTGGACTAAAATGATATTTGAATGGAGAATCGCCATTAAGGATGCTTTTTAGACCATCTGTGCAAAACTGTATGTTTATATTCCTCCGTTGATTTGTGTGTTGATGTAGGGGGAAAATCCTGTCTTTTTCCCATTTCCCCTTATTGGACCAGTGTTGACCCACTTTGGTGTGACTTGGAAGCGCTGAAGCCTGCGTGAGAGTGTCCACATGGATTTGGTTAGGGGGTGGATGGACAGGAGGCGACAGACAGACTGGAGACTGAGGGGCTTATGGCTGGAGGTGTCTCAACGAACGGCCCTGTCCCTCACCATCCTATTGTTATCCTACAACGTAACTCTAATCTTATCTCCTCCTTTCCTCTCCTCTTCTCTCTTCTCCGCTCTTCTCTCCTCTCTTCTCCCCTCCTCTCCTCTCTTCCGCTCCCCACTCCTCTGTTCTTCTCCTTTCCTCTCCTCTCCTCTCTTCTCCGCTCTTCTCTCCTCTCTTCTCCCCTCCTCTCCTCTCTTCCGCTCCCCACTCCTCTGTTCTTCTCCGGTCCTGTCCTCTTCTCTCTTCTCCGCTCTTCTCTCCTCTCTTCTCCCCTCCTCTCCTCTCTTCTGCTCCCCACTACTCTGTTCTTCTCCGGTCCTGTCCTCTTCTCCTTTCCTCTTCTCCCCTGCTGTTTTAAGTGTTCATTAGCCAAGCAAAGATAAGTGACATGTAATTATTTCACCATTGATGTATCAACAGGGATTCTACTTATAGATCTCAGGGTATTAAGTTAGCCTGTGGTTCTCTCTCTCTCTCTCTCTCTGGATCCTCTCACTAAAGATTTCTATAAGCCCTGGGCTAGGCTAATCCATGGGCCGTGGCTCACATGACGGAGTGTGTACTCCTCCGCTTTACCTCTGTCCCCCTGTGATGTCGCTGAGCGACTAGCGACTTTCCCTCCATTCCTCTAATGAGTCCCTAGACACGTCCTTAACGGTGTGTATTTATCAAGAACATTAATTAGTAGCCAGTACGCATTACTTTGGATATAGTCGACGTCTGTGCCCCAAATGGCACCCTATTCCCAATATAGTGCAATACATTTGACCAGGGCCCTATGGGCTCTACATAGGAACTATGGTGCCATATGGGATGCAGACGATGTCCTCCTTGTTTTTTATAGTTACCAATAGGAATAAAAACTCCTCTCTTTTATCCCCTAGCGGTAGCTAGTCACGTAGCGAGACCTACTCGTACATCAAGCCTTTAATGCAGTGTGTTGTTCCAAACCTCTTTGTTTTTGTTCATGCAGACAGAAAGAGACGTTTTAATTACTGTGGCCTCAGTAGCACTGTTGTCGCATTAGGGACATGTCGCTAGGACTCTGGCTAACCACTGGGGGATGGAAGGCAGAGAGATAGATAACTAGTGTACGTGTGTGTGTACTGTATATGTGAACTGTGTTTCTCCACCCCTCCAGCTTCTCAGTGACTATCCAATGCAGGAACTCTGGGATCAATAGGTCTGTCTCAGTCCAGGTTCTCAGTGACTCTCCCATGCAGGAACTCTGGGATCAATAGGTCTGTCTCAGTCCAGGTTCTCAGTGACTATCCCATGCAGGAACTCTGGGATCAATAGGTCTGTCTCAGTCTGGGTTCTTACTTTATACAATTGATGTCTGCCACATTTCTAACACAGTTTACCCTCTCCCTCGGTCTCTTGTAAGCTTCCTCCTGAAACCTGCCTACCTGCATTGTCGGCTAGCTTCTAACTACTAACACACACACACACACACACACACACACACACACACACACACACACTGGGAAACACAGTTATATGGTGCTGCTACTATATGGCCGTCCATCATGTAGGACATAAACGACACCTCAGCACCTTGGGCTAATGTACCGTCGCTGCCACATTGAAAATACAGCATCCCCCTGTTCCATCTCTTCCTCTCTCCATCTCTCTTCCTCTACGTGCACTAGTAGTAAGTAATATGACTCTGTTCCTACAGAAAGGCCTTGCAGGGCTGGTATTATACTCTGAATCGGCATCTCTCTCCATTTCTTTCTATGATAGCTATGATAGAGAGAAGTGCAGGTTATACTCTGAACCTGAATCTCACGTTTAGAGATTCAATCAAATCAAGCGTTAACCGGCGATAGCAGACACCTGAATAGCGGATGTTTTTGCCGTGTCAGAGGTGGAACTGCCAAATCAGTGAGCAGCTGCACTTGCAATCATTATCACAAAGCCACACCCATCCCAATCACATTAGACGTTCAGAACTAGAAAGTGTAGGCTATATAGAAATAATAACAATCAAATTGAAAAATCCTTAAACTAAATAATAAGGATTTCTATCATCTTAATGGAGGTGTAGATTACCTCTCACATTCCAGTATTCAAACTTGGAAACAAGGCTGTATGGGATTTCCGCTTTAGGTATAATGCCAGGAGCCGATTGTGTATTTGACAGCTCTGTAGCCGTTCCCCCTCTGACATCGCCAAAACAAGGGGATCTGATTTGAAAAGAGCCTCTAATCCAGTTACTGCGCTGATACTGATCCTTGACGCTTTTTATTGTACATTCAGACCATTTAATTGTCCCAAATGTCATCCCATTTCCTATTACAAGACCGATTAACTAGCCTGCTAATATTGTTGCACTTGCTAAGTCTAAGGGTCGTGGGCCTAGTTAACTGGTCTGTAACCTGAATTCAAATCTGCATCTATATGAGCATTTTGCATTTGAGGACCGTGTTGTATGTACAGGTGCTCAGGAGGCAGCAACCTTACCTTAGGTGCAGTGACGGCTCTGCAGTAACGGCTCGGTCATGGGTCAGCTAGCCCAAGCGGATTATTGATTTTTCACAGAAAATATCGATTCGGTCTTATGTAGCAACATTTGAAATGTTTTTTTTGTTGCATTGGAGATGAGTAGAGACTCAAAATGGTATATCATACACTACAGATGAGGAACAATGGGAAAGTAATTATTCTTTGAAGAATTAACTAACCTCACTTTTGAGAAAATGGCCCTTGAATGTTTTGGTACCTACTGGAGAGCTCTTTTTTTGTCTACATCCATTCAGCATCATTCACACCCTCTTAAGCCAGCATACTAATACCATACTAATAAAGATATGGGTTGAAATTATTGGAGAACACACATCTTTCCAGATCCTTGATATCCTTCTTCTGCGCCTATGGACGGCAAACCACAGGTTTTCAATGGGTTTCAGGTCAGGAGACTGTGATGGCCATTGCAAAATGTTGATTTTGTGGTCAATTAACAATTTCTTTGTAGATTTTGATGTGTGCTTGGGGTTATTGTCTTGCTGCAAGTTTCAGGCTCCTGGCAGAGACAACCAGGTTTTGGGCTAAAGTGTCCTGCGACTTGGTAAAGTTCATGATGCCATTGACCTTAACAAGAGCCTCAAGACCAGCGAAAGCAAAACAGCCCCATAACATCAATGATCCACCACCATATTTTACATTAGGTATGGAGTTCTTTTCGATGCCAAAGCCACCGCTGGTTGTGCCTGGCCAAAGAGCTCTGTTTTCATGTCATCTGACCAGAGCACCGGTTCCAATCCAAGTGCCAATGCCGTTTAGTAAACTCCAGGTGTTCACATTTGTTGCACATCAAAGGTCTATTTTAGAATACGGCCATCTTACTAACACACACACACACACACACACACACACACATTTGATGCACTTCACCAAGAGCCCAATCAGATCGTCATTCCAGTTATGTCCGGAGTAGAGTTCTGTGAAAAGGCATCTCTGTTTTAAAGTCCTGTGTTTGATGTCAGACTGACACAGAGACATCTGGAATGGTACTTTGGGGACAGATTTTCTTTATTCTCCTCTGGTGTAGGAGTGTGTAAATCTATCATCATGTCTATTATTGTGTCAATCTTTATGTGGAAACGAAGATCATCAGGGATATTTCATATTTCCTTTTTATGGAAAGAATTTTCGATATAGAGAACTCCTCTTGGCACTCCTATTTCCATTTGACTGATTATTTCACATTGAGACAGTGTGAGTAGCCTATACATATCTCCCGGACCACGTAACACTCATCATGTCATAGTTTAGCTAGCAAAGCAAACAGCACTTTAATGAAACACTTACATGATAAGAGGTGTGTTGCCAACTCTAGTGTCTGCAGGCTAGTCTTATGTCCAGCAATGAGATTGTTTTTTGTGTGTGTGTGTGTGTGTGTGTGTGAGTGTGTGTGTGCATGTCGGGACACTATCAAAGCCGCTGCAGAGCCAGTTGGTTAGCTCTGTAGAAGGGAAACGTGATCGAGATCAGATGACCCCATTTAAATGAAGAATAGGAGTCTTAATGCAAAGTACCTGTGGGGCGTAGTGGGGCGAATGGTTCATCCATTTCCTCAAGTAATTTCCTCACGCTTGTGTGGCATGTTGAACTTATGTCAGTGTGTTTGTGTGTGTCTGTGTGAGTGTGTTTGTGTGTGTGAGTGTTTCCCTGCCTGCATACCTGCCTGCCTGTCATCCTGTGTGTCTGTGTTGATAGTGTGTTGGGGCCCAGATTGGAGAAACATCAAAATGTGACGTATATAAACTGATACCGGGCTGCAGTAACGGAGTAGGCTAATAGATTTTGAGACGGAAAGACATGTAAATGGAGTGGTTTATAATTTATAATCAGTTCTCTGCTCTGACCTGATGGAAACCAAGGTTAGGAGTAACAGTAACAGAAACAGCTCATTGGGACTAAAAACTTATTTGAACTAAAAAACATTAGCATTCCTGTTTATTGAGGGAGGACACACACACACTTACATGTGCACATACTCATACACCCCCACACACACACACACACACACACACACACACCATCTCTCACTCATCTGTTTTATCATCATCCATCACCAGCTCAGGGAGGTTGCATGGCATCAGACATTGGGAGGGAGAGAGAGAGGGTGAGAGAGACATAGACAAAGAGAGAGAGAGATAGGAGAGAGAGAGAGCGATAGAGTGAGAGATAGAGAGAGAGAGGGTGAGAGAGACATAGACAAAGAGAGAGATAGGAGAGAGAGAGAGCGACAGAGTGAGAGATAAGAGAGAGAGAGAGAGAGAGAGAGAGAGAGCACACGACAGTCAGCCAGTCCATGAGTGCATTGCCATTCCTGTCGCTGTTGGGGTTGGCAAGGGGCACAGGTATTACACTCTCTACATACCCCTAACATATGCCAACCATGCAAATCCATGCCAGACATACTCCAGGGACTGTATGGAAAGTGGATAAATCTGTTGTGTATGGTACCTGAAAAATATACTAAGAAAACCTCCATTCCTTTTTCTGTGTGCAAGATGGCGAGGGGCACAGGTCTTACTGTTGGCTGGTACATCTTCTCTGCATCCAACCCCTGTAAGTCCTTACCAGGCCACACTCCAGGG